>NC_068419.1:4893428-4988428 GCF_023724105.1 Carassius gibelio | reverse complement strand
AAGGATCGTGTGACACTGAAAACCGAATTAATGATGCTAAAAATTCAGCTTTGAAATCATAGGAATAAATTACATTTTATAATATATTCAAATAGAAAAACGTTATTTTGAATAGTAAAAATATTTCAAAATGCAACAGTTTTTTTCGGTACTTTGGATCAAATAAATGCATCCTCTGTAAGCTGAAGACACTACAAATTACTAATCTTACAGTTTAAGGGTGTTAAGATATCTGTATTGGGATGCAAATCAAAAATACTGAGAAAGATACTTATAGTATAATTTTATTTGCAGTACATGTATTTAATGCCATGTACAATATTTATTGTCATGATTTTGTGAATTTAAAACTTTCTTCTCTGATTTTAGGCCTTAAATGGTGGAAGGGCAAATTAAGACTTTTTAAGACCTTCTTAAAACACGCAGAAACTCTAAAATAGGTCTGAAATTGTTTGCAAATCAGTTTGATTCATCACGACAGTTGATTTTCACTGATTTCTTTTTTTTTTTTTTTTTTTTGCAGGGAGTTCCCACATCGAAGTGGTGAAAGGATATTTTGTTAGATAGAAACAAAAACAGTGCTGAATGAAGTGGATACAGTTCAAGGTACAAAACAAAACTCGCAAATGTCTTCTATCATTTGTCAACGACTAAGCAACTATTTATTTGCATGTGCAGCTTGTAAATGACTGTATTGCAAGTAAAGATGATTAATATTCATTTATATCAAATACAGAATTAATAAAACAGTGGTATTTTGAGGTACTTTAGAAGGCACCATTATGTTATTCATCATGCCTTAATATGCTGTCTATGTAGGCAGCTCACTATGTTTTGGAACAGAGCTCTCGTCTTTATATCAGGTTGGCATCTGTGACTATAGGGATATGAAACCTGTCAGTTGGTTGTGTTTAATTTGGGTAATTCTGTAGACAGCGCTGTCCAGAATAAAACCCAGGAGAGGAGCGTAGAGGGGGTTCATGTGCCAAAATATGCTCATTACACATTGGGCCAGAGCTTCGGCGTGGGCAAAGTGAAATGGATTATCTGAGCGCACTGTTAGGACAAACAGCTCTAATTCTTTGATTACAAATTAGGATTCATGTGCGAGGAAATTCCAAGCTGTAAATCAAAGCCGTGAATAGCAAATCCTCAAGTGCACGGCTGTCTGCTGCTTTCTTTGAAAAAGAAACCCGCATACTGCATACATAATTATGTTTGCATTAAAAAATTGTCTATTTATCTATCTATCTATCTATTTATCTATCTGTAACTGTCAACTTGACACTGAAAACTAGAGTAATTATGATGAAAATTCAGTTTCCATGAAAGTAGAAAATAGTTAAAGTTTTAATAATATTTCACAATATTACTGTTTTTATTACTGTATTTTTTTTATTAAATATAAAATAAGTGCAACCTGTGCAAGCATAACAGACTTCTTTCAAAAAGTATTTTTTTTTTTTACAATTTTAAAATTATAATAAAAATAAAGATTTTGGGTGTTAAATACGGATGTGTTTTGTGAGTTTGTGACAGATTCACCTAAATAATAATAGGAACCTTGCGTGTTTACCTTCCTGACAAATTACATTTTATGCATGTATGTGTGTGTATGCACAGCGTGTACAACCTGCACAACAACGTGAGAGAGTGCATTAGGGATTAATATCCTGCATATGAATGAGATACCAATCCTTGAACAAGAGCGGAGCTGGATTTCAATTACATTTTCATCCCTGTTGTAATTTAATGTTTGTGAAGCAGTTCTGAGTGACCTTGTGTAATCAAAGCTGGAACAACACAATTACACTCAGATTTCAGCAATACCACAAATAGAGGTGATATCTCCCCCATTTCCCTCTTGATTTTGTATGATGCCGTGACCGTCCGATAGCAGACTGCAGCGTAAGCCAGCAGGCCACAAATCACAGCCAACGGGACGTCAGATGAGGACGCTGTTTGTTCAGCAGTCACCTCATTCTGCTTATAATGAGTGCACAAACAAACACACACACACGCACACACACACATACATGCACAGACGCACTCAATCATTCTGGATGCATTGCGATCGCTCACAAGGTCAATGAGTGGTGAAGACAGATAGACGTCTAGAAGACTGTCGGAGCTGAGTGTCTCCCGCTGCAGATAGACTTCAGATAGCACACAATGATGTCAGCTGGAGTATGAGATCTGCTCTACATGTGCCAGTAATGATTACACATATTTTGTCCTCTTTCTGTCATGTGTCTGTGTATTCCTTCTCATACACAGACTTTCCTAGAAAATGAGAAGAACAGTTATGTACATGAAGACACTGTTTATGACATCTGCTAATACAGAACCTTAATTTTTAAGAGTGTAATTCAGTGTTGCCAGGTCTGCAGTTTTGCCGCAGTATTGGGCTACTTTTATTTAAATGATGAATGATTTTTTAGGCCATGGTTAGAAGCGAAATCCCCCGTCACTCCTGGATCATGATTTCGACTAAGATAGGACCCTCTGGAAACTGATGTAAGGGTGATTTGATTGCCATTTGGGCTAGTTTTGAGTACTAACTTGGCTGGTTTTGTTATGCATATCTGGCAACCCTGGTGTAATTATGCAATGGCTTTGGAAAAATTTCTTCCATTTAGGATCAGACTAGAGGTGTGGATTGCAAGAAATTTTGTCACTTAAAAATGGGTCACAGACCAAAATAGTTTGAGAACCTTTATACAAAGGTGAAGGGATGCAGAGAAAATGGAAGATTAAAGTAGAAATAAAATGATGCAAGACAGATATTGACCTCTCCTGGCTCCATGCGTCTGGCCTTTATAGTTGCTCTTTAGTCATGGTGATTATTTTACTGCGTTTCCAGGCCATTCCTGTGTATCTCAACGTCACAAACCATGACTGAGTGCTGGATTTCTCTCACTGTAATGCCGTTAACATGGATTTTTTCATCCAATTCCTGGACTCAATGGCGTCTGGAGAACCGATCTGCATCCTTTAACCCTGAAGTTCAACTGAGCTAGTGTCTTAGCGATGAACCTGTACTGTAAATTCAACCAGTGATGGATTCTCCATACACTTGTCATCTATAGTTACAAACATGATATGATAAAAAAAAGAGGATGTAGTTTTGGTTCTAACACTTGTTTGTAAAACTGATGCTCATCAAATTTTGAATTTTTTGATATAAAAATACCGTAATAGTAAAATTGTGAAATTTTTATACAATTTAAAATAATTATTTTCTTTTCAAACGTGTCACAAGATCTTTCAGAAACCATTCTATTATGCTGATTTGCTTAATATTTCTTCTTATTATTATTACCAGTTGAAAACAGTTGTGCTCTGTAATTGCAAAAAAAAAGAAAAAACATTAGATGCATGTGTATGAATTTATATGTGCAGCATCTCAATTCCCAGCACGTCAAAAAAACATGTCATAAACTCTGATTAGTCTGGGCCTGCTGAAATCTTGAGTACATAAGATGGGCTTTAACTCACGGGTGTGCTGTAGACATTCATAAGCAGACGTTTTTTTATCCCGGGGTCCTGCTAACTGTCTCCTACAGGTGCTTCTCTCTGGAGATGTCATTAGCAACCCAAGTCTGACTGTAGCTGCAGGCGTGAGATTCTTTGTAGTCAACTAAGCAGTACAGCGTCCTCAACACCGCATCCAGGGAACACACGCTCTGGCTCGCGGTACCGATCAAGAATTTCTGCTGCCCTGGGGCTCCTCATCCATCACCGCAGCTCATCAACTTCAGCACAGAATGAGGCCTTCAGAAACCAGAACCAGGAAACACATGCTAGTCTGAATGTTCTTTATCAACACTACAAAAATCCTAGGTTTAAATTAGAAACAAAAAGTGTTTTTTACAGCCTGATGTCATAAAAGAACCTTTTAAAGTTCCTCAAAGAACTACTTATTCTCGAGTTTTGCTTTTTCTTAGCAGTTATTGTTTGATCTGAAACTACATTACAGCTTTGCTGTAATTTAGAGCTTTCCCGTTGATCAAATAGTAGAATATGATGCTTGCAGCAATAATATCAGGGAGATCAAATTAAACTTATGCATTTAGCAGACGCTTTTATCCGAAGCAACTTACAGTGCATTCAGGCTATCAATTTTTTACCTTTCATGTGTTCCCGGGGAATCGAATCCCAAACCTGAAAACATTTATACGGCCCTGCAAGGTGGTCCTCGGACGTGGTACACCTGGGCATGTATCCGAATGTCCATATGGTTAATCTAGCGTAATGACTTCTAATGCCTTTAAGTGAAATGAAAAGAACAGGTTTCATGGTGCAGTTTTGTAGAGGTCTTAGGTTTTAGTCAATTAAATGAAATTCAATCTGTTCGGTGTTTAAAGGGGAAAATGTTTTAAATATTATAAGAAAGCGAATAACAAATGCATATTCTTTTAAGAACGCATTTCTGTAAAACACATACGGTTTAAATGGAGCCAGAGGTCTGAAGGCATCTACTGGCACATGTGAACCAGACATATGTGTGAACGGACACGGCACTGTGCGACACACAGAGATCTGCTCTGTGGTTCACTTCAACACATCCACAAACCCCAAAGACTGAGCTGAAGGATGCAGCACACCGACAGAACAACCTCCACGCGCCCGAGGAGAGAGCAGCTCTTCACCCGGGGCAAACACATGCTACGGACACACACAAACCAGCAGAACGTCAGCGCTATAATTCATTCAAATCCTTCACATCAGATCATCTCATGAATAAAGTAAATATCTGCGGTACATCTTTCACTAGAGGGGATATTAAACTCTAATGAATCTGGGGGGGGGGGGGGGGGGGGCTTTGCTTTTATATTCCAAGTCTTCTTAATTCATACAACAACTTTGCATGACAGGCTGAAAAATATAATAATTTATTGTTCTCTGAAAATATTCCTCTCGGTTGCAGCTCTCAAATCAAATATGGGGCCATTTAAATTGGTTAGATGGTTCTTGCTATTTTGTGATCATGTGAACCTGATTACAGTTATGACAAAAAAATATTACTCTTAAATTAATATTTCTGCATTTTTCATTCAATAAAATACTAATTATTATAAATATACATTAAAAATATTTGCTATATTTTTGAATAATATTATTAATTCATATATGCTTCATCAATTACCTTTTGTCATATCAACCAGCGAATTTTTATTTCACAATTCAGATTTTTTTTCCAGCAATTGCAACTTTATATATCTCACAATTCTGCGTTTATATCTTCAGATTCAGTGTTTATATCTTGGATTTCTGAATTTATATCTTGAAATTCAAAAATGTAAGTAAAAAAGTCTAAATTGTCAGAATTTGATTTGTGCAAAATCATACGTATTTTACAAGGTGGCAAATTCGTGCAAAGGACCACACCTAACTCAGCCCCTAAACATAATGGTCACATTGAAATCACATCAAATTAGCCACCAAAAATATGAACATTTGGAGAATTCATACAATTTTGTGAATGAGCTGTGAACGCAGTAATGGCTCTAAACAAATCACTGAATGACTGAATTCACTGAAATTACTGAATGTTTCTGTTTCAAACTGCTGATTCGTACTTTGAATCTTTTATTTTTACTAACTTATTAAAAAGAACCAGTTCATAAGAATCAATTTACAACAAATCTGACATTTTCTGTTATTTTTGCATGCACACATTTTTAATGAAATGCTATTGAACATAGCGCACCCGTTGTGAATTTAGAGTCAGAACTATAGCTTTTCTAATATACGCTCTGATACTGTCAAACATTTCTGAAATCAGATCATTCCCAACATTTTCCTCAAAGAAATAACCTTTACTTGGTTTCTGTTATTAAGCAGGGATTAGTGTTCTTGTGTAAAGGCTGAGTATTAGAAACAGAATCAATACTTATGTTCCACGGCTGGCACTAAATGGCCGGGGGGGGAAAGCTCTTGGAAAAAAGAAAAGACAAGAGATATATATAGAGAGAGAGATTTAGTTTTTGTAATAAAACAACAAATGCTGTATGGTTTTCTGGCCCTGTCTGACCCTTGAAATATTTGGTCTGAGATTGCGGCAACACAGGATGCTCAAGGTGTTCAAAGACAAATCCAGTACAATGAAGCCCTTTGCTGGATGTAAGAAGTAAACAACAGCCTCAGAAATACACTGCAAAACGAGTCCAGTTTCACAAGCAGAAATCAATGGAGTCTGGCAGAAAAGCTTCTTACAGTATGTAAAACATGGTTACTGAATTAGCAACGTTTTACATAATTATGTACAGTACATTTATATTATATATAAATTGCACCTTTGTCAGTTCTTTGCACTGCTGCTGTCATTATGAAACTGCATCTCAGCTTTATTTGCTTTATTTATTTGCATTTATCAGCTATATTTATTTGCCATTTACATTTACATTTAGTCGCTTTTATCCAATGCAACTTACAATGTAGAAGCAACTGGACCAACGAGAGAGCAACAATATACAAGTGCTGTGACATTAATATATTTTTTATATAAATAAATTAGACTGAATAGAATAGAATAGAATAGAATAGAATAGAATAGAATAGAATAGAATAGGTAAGTGCTAGTATTAATTGGCCAAGTGATGGCGAAAAAGATGACAATTATGACTTTCTGAAAAGCTCAAATTATGAGAGCATATTCCATTGAAACCCAAAAATGCAATTTTCATACACATCTCTCCACAAACCAGGGATTCGTTGCATGAAAGTCTATTTGGCTTTTCCTGAATTTACTTTTAACTGCAGTAAAATTGGCAAGTTAGCTATTCTGTCATTTCTAGATCTGTACTGACCTGCTATTGCCCTTTAAAACAGAGCATTGTGGGAAGGCGCCAGGTAAGAAAAGGGGTAATTATACTTCTCTGCGGTTGCCATGGCAAATCCAGACACAGATTTGTCTCTGTTCATTCATTGCGCTCAATTTTGAGACCATTTAAGCTTGTGAAAATTTGCCTGCTTGAAGGATGATTCCTATAATTTTTTTTTATTGCAGCAGTAACAGCATAAAAACAGCTTGACCTGGAATGAGACAGCAGAATGAGGCTGAAGAACAAAGGCTGTGATGTATCTGCACCTCTGAAAATGTCTGATCATAATGAGATTTGCCTTCCAGTGGTAAATACTCCCTGCATGCAACAGTAGTTTTAGGTGTCTGTGCCATTTTATTTTTTTATAACTCTTGAGGTATGCCAACTAATGAACAGAATTCCATAAAACTCATATTGAGCTACTAAAAAAGGGTATCATACTAGGAATAATTATTGAAATCAAAGAATTTAATCTATTTTTATCAATATACCTAAAAAAAAAAAAAAAAAAAAAAAAAAAATTATATATATATAATTTTTGGACTGAGTTATTACAATGAACTAAAACCATAATCATTTTTTTTTTAATTGGAAAAACTAAACTAATTAACAACTTTTTAATTTCAACTAGTTGACAAGGCAATATTTCTCATTTTAATTCAGTTTCACTTTGTGTTAAATTAGTCAAACTACAACTAAACTGAAAAAACATAAACCTATGCACACATATAAAAAATATGTGCAGCTATACCAATATATCAGGCTAGGTCTCAATGGAGAATTATGTCCTGAGTCAGCTTCAGAGAGAACAAGACACACATTTCAAAAGCAGTCTTATAAATTTCCATGTATAATTAATCAGGATGTGAAACATGAACTTTTATCTCCCAAAGAAAAAAGGAGGAATGAACAAGATTACTCCCAGGATGTGAATGTGAATCCCTGCATGGTTTCTCTTTCTCAAGGAATATCCCACACACTCAAACTACAGATGAAGTTTGGCAGGCCATGAAATGTCTCTCTAGCGTTCTCCACCTAGATTCTGTACAGCAGCACATGCCTGACACAGTCCATTTAGAAAGTTTAGTGGGGAACTCAACTCTACACTTTGTACATTTATATTTCTCATACATTTCAGTTTTCAGTTGTTTTTTTGTTATTTTACACAGAGTGAGTGGCGTCATGTTTGAGGTCACAATAAATTATAATGCTTAAAATGATCACATTCATACATTTTAATAGCATAATATGAATATTAAATGTATCACCCTTTGTCATTTTGAATACTTGGTAAAATGTTCATCAAAAAACTTGTTTAATCAAAAATATTTGCATATGGTTAATACATATTTCCCATAAATGACTTATATGACTTTATTAAAAAAAATAAAAATTATACAAATTTATTTTCTCTCTAGACCAAAACCAAAATCCAAATGAAATGTTGCAAGATTTAATTAAAATTCAATAACTTGCCTCCAAAACATATATAAGAACTGAAGTTTATACACATAGACAATATAATATATATATATATATATATATATATTATTTCCATTATTACATTAGAGCAAGAAAAAAAGAGCACTTTTTTCCTTTTAAGGGAGGTTTGTATCACATTGTACTTTACCTTTGAAATTACAACAACCTGAAATTGCTCATATGAGTCAGGCTCGCTGATTAATCCACACCTTTCTGCTAATGTGCCATTACTGAGATCAATTCATTGACAGCAAGAAACAGCAACTGCTTTGTGGAAATTGTTGGAAAGCTCTGGCTCACACCCAGCGCCCAGGTCTCAGCCTCGCTAATAAAAGATGTCAGTTCAGTAAGAGGAGAGCGAGTGTGGATTTAATTGGCAATCAGGAATTTATTTTCCCCTCCGAGTTGAGATTTGCCCATCATCTGATAATAATGGCAGAAATAGCTTTCAGCAATACTGACCTTTATCTGACCTTTAAAATGATGAAAATATTTTAGATTCCTCTCACTGTCAGGGCCGTTAACGCACAGATGGCGTTTCACCTACACGAATGCCTGAACGCCAGCAGCTAATATTTTCTGTTTCCTTCAGAGCTCTGTCTGTCTGTCCATCACATTCTCATCCAGTACCCTTCACACACACACACACACACACACACACACACATATGTCCTGCTCAATGAGTTCAAAAGTCTTTTAAAATAAGTTGTGTCACTTGAGAGCCATCTTGGCAACGTCCAAGACAAACTATGTTGTGATCATGCAAGTACATCTCATTTACTTGAAGAGAGAGAGAGAAAAAAGAAGAGATCAACTAAAGAGTTGGCTAAGTTTTAAAGAAAAAAAAAAAACTTAGATGGATGGAAGGATAAATTAATAAATAATGTAAGCAACTATCTATTCAAAAGCTTAGCCAGCAATTTAGGACATTTCAAAACAAAACAAAACAAAACATAACATAACATAACATGTATAACTCTTTAATTTGCAGTTGTACTATTTATTTAATGAACTAACACCTTTTTCCTTTTTATTTTTTTTTATTATTGTATTATTTATTTATGTATTTCAATAGCATATTATTTTTATATTATATGTATGCATAATAATATATTTTTTTATTGTTTATTTGTAATTGTACTATTCATTTATTACAATTATGTGTGTGTGTTTTTTAAAGCTTCTAAAATATACGGGCCTTTCTGTGCCAAATCAACCAAATTTTAGAAATGTCTGCTAGATTTATTATTTTTTTAGTTAATTATTTTTTCTGGAAAAAAAAAGACAAACATAAAAAGTGAAGAAAGCCAAAATATTAAATTTCATGGATGAATATTTACTGAGTAATCCGCTATTTGGAAGAGGGGGTTCATAATGACAGTTTGCACTTGATTTAAAGCCAAATTACAGTGGTAAAAATCACAGCATTGCTATTTTACTTTTCCACAGAGATTGGTATGTCTATTAGTGCAATCTGTTTTTAAGCAATCTTTGTTGAATTATGTGCCAATGGTGACAGTTCAAAGTTGAAAGAAAAATAAAAAAACAACAACTAATATATATATATATATATTAGTTGTTGTTTTTTATTTTTATTTTAACTTTGAACTGTATATATATATATATATGAGTGTGTGTGTGTGTGTGTGTGTGTGTTTTCTTTTCTTTTTGGAGAAACTTAACCCTTTAAGATTTTGAATCTTTTCTTCAGGTATCTTAATTTTTAAGGTCCTACACAGATATTTTCAATAAATAAAATGTTAAACTGCACACATTTTCAGTGGGTCAGTTTGCAAGCAGCTGATTTTTGCAACCTTATTTTTGAGGGGAATGCATAACAGAACAAATAAGGTTGATACAATAAATGTGGCTTCATGTCCAAATTTTTGAATCTACAATACAAAAAATATAAACAAAAAAATCAATATTGATAATAAGAGGAGAAATTCTAAATACTGCACTAAACAAAGCACAACACAAACGAACATAACAATTCAATCACTGTCTGATTCTCAGAAGAAGAAAAAAAAGACAGTCCAAATGTTTTTGTCCTGAACACAATGCCAAAAATCTTTGAAGCCCATGCAGTGCACTGTTCAGAAATATGTCTGTGTGTTTATACCTGTGCGTATCCTTGCTGCTTATCAGTACGAAGTGCTGGCTAACATTAATATGTAACATCCTGCAAGGCTCTCTCTCTCTCTGATGTAGTTGTGCCTCCTAAAGGAGAGTGAGTCGTGTGTTATCGCAGCCCAGCAGAGTGATGCTATCTGCAGCGTTCGACTAGTTTCCATTAGGGAATTACCAGGTCAGGTTGAGGGAGGGGCTGGAGGGTAGGGGCTGCAGAGCAGACCTGTGGTAATGAAAGAATTCGCCTTCGTTGTTCGGCCGGAGGAGTATATCAGCATTTCTACATTACTCCACGTGCTAGGCCTGCACTATGAAGAGATTAGGAAAGAGACCGGGATCGTACATCAGCCCCTGTGTGCCGCGGACACAACCGAGAGATAGACCCGAGAAGAATCGCTGCAAAGAGCCTTTCAAAACAAGAGACACCTTGCATAGAAACGAGACTGTAGGCCTTGTGTTTGCACTGGCACGGATAAAATCCATCTGTATCAGGAGGCAGATCACATGAGCGTCACTGTCGGCACTCCTATTGGCAGACGACGGATCACATTGATGCTAATTTGCATAATACTTTATGGATAACTGGTAATAAGCCTGGATGTCGGAAATGCATCAATTCTGCCTTCTATTTAATTCCGCTGAACTCCAGCGAGCTGTATCTGAATGCAGAAGTACAGACCAACGTGTGAGAAATAATACTGCAGGTGTCACATTTTTAAAAGAAAACTAATTCAGTTCAATATTACATAAGTAAAAATGGCTAAAAATGTATATTTAATGAGAACAAAAGTGTAGGGTGGGTCATTATTAAACATTATTTAAAGAGTAAAAAAAGAACCGCCCCTAAAAAAAAGAGCACAACTGTTTTCAACATTGATAATAATAAGAAATGTTTCTTGAGAAGCAAATCAGCATATTAGAATGATTTCTGAAGGATCATGTGACACTGAAGAATGATGCTGAAAATTCAGCTTTGCCATCATATGAATAAATTGCTTAAAAAAATGTATTTACATAGCAAACGGCTGTTTTAAATTGTAAGAATATTTTACAGTTTTACTGCATTTTACTGTATTTTTATCAAATAAAGGCAGCCCTGGTGAGCATATAAGATTTGTTTCAAAACATGTTATAGGTCCCGAAATGTAAGTAAAGCAAGTAAAAATAGCAATAAATAGCTTATTTGTATTACGTGCAAAAAGTGATGATATTTATAGTGCAAAACAAAAGTAGCATGCTAACAAAACATAAAATGTAAAACATCCAGCTGACGCATTGTCAATTAGTGAAAATAGCATTTTAATATTCAGCCTTAATATTATCCATCAGGAACTGATTGGATAAGGAAATGTTTTGTAAGACTGACAGTTGGGGAATGGGAATGAAAAAATGAGATGGATTGATTACGTCAAGCAAGTTACTGAATTTAGATGAAAACGACCAGTAACATGTTAAAAAAGCAAAAATTCAATTTTGATGTCATGTTGACTTCAACATCTAATGAAACAGCCTCATTTAACATAAATCCCCAGTCGTGGAGCAGTGCACATGTTTACAGCTTGACCTCCAGCTAAATTTTATCTTAGCAGGCCCTCTGTGGCCATTCCTAATGAGGGTCCCCTGGCTATATTTTGCATTATGTATAAAATGTTTTCCATTGCAAAAATAAACCATGTTTTTTTAAAGCAGGTCAATAGTATAATGAGGATGGAGAGAAGTTTAAGTAATGTGTCAGGCCTCCTGTTTTAATAGCGCTGCTCCCAGCAGGTTACAAATATGTGAGTGTTATAGCAGAATTTTATAGTCATTTGACAATGAAATCCACTGGATTATTGATTATACACACAATGCTGCACATGCTGCAATAGATCGAAGTTAGACATGCTGCTTAAACGAGCTCAGAAATCAAACTCAGGGAAACAAATAACGAAATGGTGGCATTTTAAAGCATTCAGTGAAAAGGGAAGTGTGTAATGCCTGTGCCAACAAACAAAAAGGCACAAATAATGTTTTTTTTTTCTCTCTCTCCCTGTTTGCCATTGGTTGGGAAAACAGACAGCCCCACCCCCAACTCTCACGCCATTGTTTGAGTTGATCTTTGGTGCATTTCCCAAAACCATCGTTAGCTAACTATATTTGCTTTTGGGAAATGCACCCCTGGCTGTTTCTTGCTATGTTGTAATCATGGAATTACATCTCCTATCTATTTGAAATTAAAAAGACTGAAATCTCCAAGACTCCTGGCAAAGCTTATGGCAAAGCTTATATAAAAAGTAAAAAAATAATCTGTATATTTGTATATTTTTTAATTAGAACTAAATTAATTAATCAATCAATGAATTAATTAATTACTTCTCTGTCTTTCTTTTTTTCTTTCTTTCTTCATTTCTTTCTTTCCCAGTGGATGAATGGATGGATGGAAGGAAAGATGGATAAATAAATAAATAAATAAATAATGTGGTTTTTTAAAACAGGATCACATATATTTATTAATCATTCATTCATTCATTTCAGTCTGGCAGAATGGAATAAATAAATAAATAAATAAATATTTTTTTCATTCATTCATTCATTCATTCATTTCTGTCTTTCCCAGTGGATGAATAGACTAATGGAAGGAAAATGGGTAAATAAATAAATGCAGTTCCTTCCTTTCTTCCTTCCTTCGTTTCAATCTGTCAAATTGGAATAAATAAATAAATACGTAAATAAATACATATATATATATTTTACATTCATTGATTTATTCGTTCTCACACTTTAATCAATCAATCAAATCTATCCAAAAAAAAAAAAAAAACTTGGACACAATAATTATTTTAGCATAAAAAAACCACACTGTCTTTACATTTTTATTTCCCTTTTTTTCACATAAATGTGGTTTTTCAAAACAGCAATATCAAATAAATGTATTTGTTTTTTATTTTAGTCTTTCACAACAAAAAATAAATAACCAACCAGCCAAACAAACAACCAACCAAACATGATTTTTGAGTTTTAAAAACACCACAAGGCCACAGTGTTTACACTTTCCAGGAAAATCAAACTGCAAATGGCTCACTTCTACAGTAGCTGTCTCTGCACATCAAGCTTGGAACGAATATGTGTTTTACACTTCATCTTTAAGTCTCTGGTTCCACTGCCATTTTCTGAAGTATCTTTCCAGAAAAAAACCCAAATAAAGGTAATGTCACTTTTACGCCACCACAATGACATGTAGCACAGTACTCGTCTCTCCCAAAGACTGTCAAAACACTGAAAAACACTTTGCATGTCCAGGAATCACAAAGCCAAATCAAACAGACAATGGATCAGCCTCAGGCAAAGCGGGCCTCTGTGAACGTCTGTCAGTCCGGCAGAGCCGAGCAAAGAGAGCGGTTTTGTCAAGCACAGCTTTAGTAAAGCAGAAAGGAACTCACCCAGCGGCTGTCCCGCGATGATCCTGGCGTTCTCTCCCGCCACGGCCGCCCGAGCGTTCCTTTCACTCATGTACTGGACAAAAGCGTAACCCTTGTGCACTGAACAGCCCACGATCTTGCCGTACTTGGCGAAGATGACCTCGATGTCGGTCTTCTTCACGATGGCAGTGTTGAGGTTGCCGATAAAGACCCGTGAGTTAAGGGAGCGCGGGTCGTTCTTGTTAGTGACATTGCTGGTCTGACTCTTCCCGGTCATTCTTCTCCTGTAAAGCAGAAACATGATGGGGACGACATCAACCACACCTGATATAGGGATTGTGTGTGTGTTTCATTGTATAAATGTTTATATATACAGTATATGGATCCCTTTTGGAAATGGAACCATATCTCTGCCAATCAGTTTTAGCACACCTTGAAAAACACTCTTGACATTTTCCTCTGATTTGGGTACCATTGGGGTACCAATATTTACCATATTTAATGGATAGTTCCACCCCAAAATGAAGATTATGTCATCATTTACCAAGTTGTTCCAAACCTGTATGAGTTTCTTTACACTGTTGAGCACAAAGGAAGATATTCTGAAGTATGTTTGTAAGCAAACTAGCCATAGCATGAAAATATATATATATATGGAAATCACTTGCTGCCGTCAACTGATGGGTTATATTTTCTTTTGTGTTTAGTAGATGAAAGAAATTAATGCATGTTTGGAACAACATGAAGGTTTAAAATTTTGAGTGAACTATCCCTTTAATAATACATAATCAAACTTTCTGATCTTGCTGAGAATGTTGTATCAGTTATGTTATCTTGCATCATTTTGCAAGATTTTTGTCTTTTTATACTTAATATGTTGCCAGCTCCCATTTTCAGCCCCTTATCGCCAACTTCCTCTGATATACACTAGAAACCACTTTCATGTTCCAATCACATCCAGATTATAGACCAAAATCAAGTAACGCTCAACATTTTATACTTGATGTAAACCATGTTTCACTTTTTTATTTTTTTTTTTTAACAGACTTTTGGCTTATTTATAGAAAGTTCAAGGCCAGCAAAGGAACATCTTCCACTTGGCTCAGTGATGTTGTTTGGAGATCATGTATGATTGAAAATGGAACTACTTTATCTATATGATACACAAGTTGGTGATCTGGTACAAAAAAAATACAATAAACATTCGTAAACTGTTCAAAAGTACAAATAAAATTTCCTCTATCCATAAAATTGCTTTCTTTAGTGGAAAAGTCATCTCGTTTGAACTAAGAGAGAAAGAAACACAGATCAAATATGTGGTTTTTGGTGTGAGAGGACAACAGGGGATGGAGGTGTTTTAATTTATTTTTACTGGAGGAAGCGTTATTATGGATTATGGAATCATATTTTGACACAAAGCGGCGATTTAAAGTTAAAAATGTCTTAATGATAGATTTGTTTTTTAAACAAACATGCAGCTTTTCACTTCACAAGACAATAATTTATGAACTGGAGTGATGTGGATTATTGTGATATTTGGACTCTCATTCTGACGGCACCCATTCACTGCAAAGGATCCAATGGTGAGAAAATTATTTCTCCAAATCCATTCTGAAGAAAACTTCTCTATATTTTGGATATGGCCTGAGGATGAATATACATTTCCAGGTTTTAAGTGAACTATTCACATAAAATATTACATTTATCCACCAAAAAGTGGAACAAACTTCCAAAAACCTCTCTAAAATCACTTGCAGTGTATTCTATGTCCCTGACTCAACTTTCATATTTTACCATCATAAAGATTTTAGGATAAGACAGTGTATTGTTTCCTTATCATGATAGAAGAACAGCTATTGGAGCGATAACAATAATCTAACTGCTGTTTATGGTATATAGCCTACAGACTTCTGATTCCTACTGATTCTTTGAAAAGATTGAATCAGCGACGGCACCGGCGTTTTTAACATCCACACCACCCCATCCACACTGGATATATGAGAATATGAGTGAGCACTGGTGTGTGTACGTGAGAGATGCATGTGTTTATTTATGTTTGTGTCTATAAATGTGCAAGAATATGAGCAGTCTCTGAAAGCATGCTGGTGTGAAGGCGAGAAAGCGAATGGTAAAAGAGAGAGAGTAAATGAAGGCCTCAGGTTTATGCAGTCTCCATATTACTCAGTGAACACACAGTCAGTCAGTCTTCACATCAGAGAACAGAACAGCAGCGAGATCCTCCCATTGGGTGTCATCCAACTCCCCTTCCCACACACACACACACATTCAGAGACAGTGACTGCTATTGTCTGAGACAGAGATGCATTATGTTCTGTCTCTCATGCTGTCAATGACCTACTCTCACAAGACAGCAAGAATGAACACGCAGCTCCACTGAGACACTAGTGAGACAGTGTGTTTGAATCAAAGGTGCTGACCAAATGCGACAAGTTGAATTGCCCAAATATATACTTGCTATTTGTTGAGCTGCAGGAGTGTTGAGTTTCGCCGCTCATGGGTCGTTCACACTGACAGTAGTTTTAATCTCTGGAGGTCGACAGGTCACAAGAAGAAATGACTATTTATAGATGCCATAATGGTACTGGTGGGCTGCGTTACCATAGCTTTCGCAAATCTGATTTATTTTCGGCATAAACTGATTAATTGATATTAACATTATGCAAGGAAAAGTGTTTGTACATAAATGGTGAAAATGAATGCCTTCTGTTTGCTGCAAATCATTTATTTTTGCACTATAAAGCTATTTATCATCACATTCTTTTGCAATAAACTGTAGATACTTATGGAAACCCATTTCTACCACTGAATATATATTTATATACATATTTTTCACAATTGCAAAAATGCTAATTCTGACTTTAGTCTCAGAATTGTATGATATACACAATATAAATTCAGAATTCAGACTTTTCCCCCATAATTGTTTGAAATAAACACACAACTGTGAGTTATAAAGTCAAAATGACAAGTTGTGAACTCACAATTTTCTTAATTGCAAGATATATGTTTGTGTTTTTCTTACAATTGTGAATATATCGAGTTTACACCTTGCAATACTTTAAAAAAAAAAGTTTAATTTACATTTAGTCAATTATCAGACGCTTTTATCTAAAGCAACTTACGGAGGACAACAATGGATCAATCAAAATCAACAAAAGAGCAATAATACGCAAGAGTTATAACAAATCTCGTTTAGCTTAACTTAGTACACGTAGCAAGTTTTGTTTTATTTATTTATTATATAATAAATAAAAAGAACAGATAAAATAGAAAAAGAATAGAGCAAATAGTGTTAAAGGCCTTTTTTTCTTTTGTCATTTGTATAATAAATAAAAAGAAAAGAAATATAGAATACAAAAAGAATAGAGAAGCTAGTGTTATATTTTATTTCAATTTTATTCTTATTAATTTTAATACATAAACTTATTTAGGTCAGTTAGTTGCCAAAGCAATGAGTTGAAGTTTTCATTTAATATTTATTTTAGCTTTATTTTAATGAATTAATTAGTTTTAGGCAATAACAACAACAACACTGTTGAGCATTTGTTAATGGAGAAGAAAGCGAGATTAATGAGTTAGGCAAGAATGTGCATATTTTAAATTACTAAAAGATAAAGAAAAAATTCATGTTCTTGCATTTGTATTAGAAGTTGTGTTAAAATATGTTTTTACAGGTTAGCAACAAACAATACTGGAGTAAACTACTCACAAATTGGTTTTTAAAAAAGTCAAACAAACACTTTCTAATCTTTAAATTTGACTGATTATAATTTTATTTAAGTTTAAAGCTATAGTTTGCGTTCTGAGTTACAATCCATGTAAATATGATCTACTTCTTTATGTAAATAACATTTCAAGACACTGAATAGCATATGTCTGATAACCATTTTTAAAAGCATAACCATTATAAAAGGAAATCCAGAATGTAGTGGTAACCCAGAAATCAAGCTCAGTATACGCTGTTGCTCTGCTTTGGTGTTCGGCGTGAAACAGGAAAACTCACAAAACGACACTAGTATTTGGTGTCGACGTCATCAAACGCCAGTTAGAATTTAAAGCTCTCTAATGTCACTGAGAAATGAAGATTAGATTTATTTATCTTAGGGACCAAATGCTTGAATAATGGATCCAATACTCTGTAAATAGGATTAGTTGCCAAGGTTACCTGCATTCTGGGAACGGTGCTGGCTGAAGGCTCACACATTCAAACACGCACCGACACGCTCGCAGACACACTCGCGCTCTCGTGTGTGCAGTCATTCATGGAGAGAGAAATTGGAATAGTGAAATATGCCCTCTTGTAATTTCCCAAGCCACAATGTGGCCACGGGATCCTGCCATAAAAAAAAAAAAAACAGCAAAAAACTCTTTCATGCTGGACAGGGATCATTTCGGTGAACACACCTGCACTGCTTGTACATTCCTCTTTTTCTAGCACTCTCTACAACTTCACCTCTTTCACTTCTGCCCACAAAAAGGAAAATATAATTATTCTTTGAAATCCAAGTTGCTTTTCCTACACAAAAATGAGTGGACTTTTAAGTATATCAAAACTCAACATTAATGTCTCAACCTCGGAGCTTAGCCTAAAGGTCATGAATTGGACCCCAAAACACCAACTACTGTACATTTCTTGTTTCTAATATTTATCTTTAAAAAAAGACCACATGTATGATACATAACCATGTCTCAAAGATTTGCAGACACCAAAAAGATTTGTAAAAACAGTAATCTAATATTGTAAATAACTGAAATAATGGTTTTCTTTTTACATTTCAGCACACCCCAGTCTTTCAGTTTTTCTCAGTTGCTTTGGAGCATTTCTCGAATCATCCTTAAAGGTGCAATAGGTGATTGTCTTCATTAACATTTCACATGACCAACTCATTAGAAATGAGCTACGTGAATGAACTGTGTTCCAATCGATAAGATCCCTATACCGTGTTCAATGCTCCCTACTCCCTGAGCAGGGGTTTACTTCACTTCGGAACATGGGTTGAATTGGGAACAGCTGATGTAGCATATTGTAGTAATGTTGTCTCTGGTATTCTGCTCTGTGAGCATAAATGTGTTCAGGGGGCGTGGCTTCAGACGGTGATTGCAGGGAGAGTGGGACGTTCAATTGTTAGCATTTTCCAAGATCTCCTGCTGCACCTTTAATATTTGCAAAGAAGTACTGTATGTGCATTTCTCAAAACAATTCTTAAAAAACAGCACCACACAATGGATTGACTGCAAAAGCCTGCAACTTACTCAAAATCTTTAGTTCATCTCTCAAAAGTATTTATGTCAATGAACATATCAGTGCCATCAGAATGAAAAGTCCTTGTGCCAAAGGAGTCAAAATGTCTAGTCATATTATCAATATAAGTGCACTCTGTTAGTATTACCTGATGTAAACTATGGCAACTGTTTGGACGACAGAAGGCTGCACTTCTGTATACCACATATACATTTCAAAAGAACAAATTTACACATTACTGTATGTGGGTATTGGATGAAAGAAACAGTTTCGAAATGTTACAATTATTGAGGATATGGTCGATCTCCGAATGATTGGATGCACCTCTTCCTCTGGTTTCCTCTTTCCACCATGCATCCTTACTCCTCTTCTTTCTCTCGGCTGTTGACCCTGATCTTTCCTGGATGTTCATCCATTGTAAGAACTCTGGTGTTGTTCTCTGTCTATATACTGTATGCTTTCCAAGATACACCTTTGAGCTATTTCAGAGAACTGGTTTGTCAATGGGTGATCTACATTCTCTTTATTAATGAAAGTCAAGATTCATGGAAAATGTATTTATTGAAATGTGTAGAAAATATGCTTGACAGTTTATGAGAGCTACTGTAGATCAACCATATAGCATTTATTGATTTACATGCTGAACTAATGACTGGATGTTTTGAGGGCTGAGACTATTGCACAGAGAACTGTATAACACATTTTGAGCAACATGACGTAAGCAACTGATAATGTAGGAAACCGCAGACAAATGTACATATTCAATTGCATGAATGTGCCAAAGCAACCGCAGCTTGTTCAAAAGAAAGAGAAACTGCATTTATAATGAAGTGACTAGATGATGTGGAGGCTGAACAAGTAGTTTAATTTCTGATTCGAGAAATGCATCAAAGCAACTGAGAAAAACTGTAAGTGTCACGTGATCCTTCAGAAATCATTCTAATATGCTGATTTGCTGCTCAAGAAACGTTTCTGGTAATTATTGAAAACAGTTGTGCTGCTTTATATTTTTGTGGAAACTGTGATACTGTAATTTATTTCAGGATTCCTTCATGAACAGAAATAAAAACACAGCCAACAACAGCAACACCATATTTAAAATCTAAAACTTTACAAAACTGTTTTAACACATTCCTATTGAATAGAATACATCAACTTTTTTTTTTAAGCTTGCCGAGTTTCCATTTATTTTCGTTGTGTGGAGAATCAAGCTATATATTTACTTTGGTGCTCCATGAAGGACAGAGTCATACAAGTCTGGAAGGACATGAGGGCGAGGAAACAATGACAGGATTTTCGTTTTTGCCTGAACTATTCCTTAAGGTCTCCTGTGCTGTGAAACCTTTGAGCTATAACATTCTCCTTTGGCTATGCAGCTCTTGGGGGTTTCATGGACGATAAATTGCGCCCGAATCCGAAAAAGCAGTTTGACAGAGAACAGGCGCTGTAATAAACAATAGCAAATATACAACCTCTGTACGGCCTGTCCCCTTAAGAACATTCCTGTGACTGATGTCCAGGCCCAATTACAGTGCCATGAGGTTAGCGCTTTTACACCACCTCGATCTTTCAGAAGGACAGAGGCCTCCTCTCCCTCCTCCTCCTCCTCTTCCTCTGGTCGGCAAATCAACAGCCTCTTATTTAGAGCCTCTGCACTGACACCCTTATTGATGATACGGGACAGGGAGGCGAGAACATTCGCAAATCAGAAAAGATGTGTTAAATTGCCCCTCTCATCAGATAAATCTCTTGTGTGGAGCATTTGTAGATGATCGTCCAGCATCTGCCAGCTGATCTCTCGCTGGCCTGTGTTTTACAGCAGCTGGTTCTGGGTTTCTCAATTGTCCGCACTTTATTCTAGTTTCATGGTGGATCGGATCAAACATCTGCAAAAAACGAATGGAGGCTAAAGGGTGAATTACTTTATTCACTAACCACCTCACAATCCAGTGGAGCCGGTCACCATCTGCGCTGACGGGATGCTGTGGCTGTTGCAATTCAACATATTTAGTGCATGGAAATAAAGGCCTGAATTTTACCATTTAAAGTGCTGTTAGTTTCAGGTATTAGTTGAATAAATTATCTTTTGGTGTTATTTATTGAAACACTCTTGAATATTTTAAGCTTCATGCAGCACATGCTGAAAAATACATCACAATATTTTGATGCTCTTCATACAGTAAGAAATTAATGATGAGTATGCGTTAATAAGTAAACAAATAAATAACATTTTTAATAATAAATAATAAGTCTTTGCAGATGGTGTGTGGTTGGATTTTTTTTTTTTTTTGGTTATTAAATGTCTTTTTTTGTATTTCAATAAAAAATAATTAATAAATTACATGTACAATATTTAAAATAAAACTAATAATAATTATAGTTTATTATTATTATTATTTTTTTTTTCTTTAAATAAATAACATATTCCTTGGATTTTTTAAAATAAAAATAAACAAATAATTATTTTAAAATAAAAATTTCTTTTATGGAATCAATTTTAAAAAAAGAAGAACAACAAATAATTATTATTGTTGTTTTTGTTGCTGTTTTAAATTCGATCATTATTTTAAGTTTTCTTTTATTAAATAAAAACAATTAAACAAATAAATATTTTAGTTATTACATTACTTTTTTGTTTTCCAATTTTAAATAATATTGTAAATATTTTTTATGATTTATAGATTCATTTTAACAATATTTAAAATAATAATAATAATAATGATAACAATACTAGTTAATTATTATCATTATTATTATAAATACATAAATAAATATTATTAATTATACGATTAATTAATTATTAAAATAAGATTATTACATAAGTAAATAAATAAATCTTGGAGTCAGTGCAAGTGGTTGCATTTTTTATATATAAAATCCACAAATAATATAAACTATTAAGATTATTAATATTTCAATAAATATTATTCATATTAAAATAAATAACAGATATTTATATGTTTGTTTGCTTGCTTGTATTAAATATATTTGGTCAGGATTTGAACAAAAGCTCCCTGAATTCTGCCCAGAAAACACTTTCTGTCAGAAAAACAATTTCTTTCCCCCTTATCTCGCCAAGGTTCACCAAGTGAGCCAGAAATGCCACTGCTGCCCCCTCAAAGAAGATATGTGTGTGTGTTTGTGTGTGTTTGTGTTTGTTACTATATAAACCGCACACTGCAGGGGCCCTTTACGGTACAGTAGAGTCCCAGTAACAGCACGTCTGGATCTGAGCACAGGCTGCTCATGAACCACAAAAGACAAGGATTTGAGTTTAAAAACCTCCACGCTCTGTGAGCTCATTAAGAGTCTCAGAATCCTCTCCAATTGACATCCTGTGTGATTTCCAACTCAGTGAACGTGTGTGTGTGGCTCTGCCGAGACCCTGCCACACAACACTAGAGCACTGAAGCAGCAATCAGCCCGAAAAGCCCCTCAATCACACACAGAGAAGACAGGAGAGAGTGTGATAGTCCACCACAGCGACTGCACAGTGAGCACTGCCACAGGGTTAAAACCGTCTGACTGTTACCCAAACACCCCGGGTGCTTCCTCAAACTTCCTGGGTTTTGAGTCACGATCACGCTCTGCCAGGAATACCCATAATGCCGCTGGGTAGAGAGTGACGTGAGTCTGTGCAAGAATCAGAAATCACTCTGTGAGCCTGTCTTCATATCACAGCATAACAAAGACTTCATGAATATTAATGAGGTTATGCTAAAACATTTTAATATTATATTTTACTGTTTTTATAAAGAATCTATGAGATTTACTGAGACTGAGTTTTGAACTGAGTATTCATTCATTTAGCTTTGGAAATAATAATAATAATAATAATAATAATAATAATAATAACTATAATTAATATAATGATAATGTATTGAATACATAACTTGCGCTAACTAAATAAGTAACTTACCAACTAACTAAATTAATAATACATATAATAAATATAATAAAATTATAATTATAATAAATAAATAACTGAAGAAAGAAATAAAGAAGGGATTTGTAGTTTTCATAAAAGTATTTTTTGTTTTATAGAATCTAATATAAACAAACACACACCAACCCACACACACACAAACACACATATTTATATATAAATATTTGAAATAAAACAAAAAATATATTTATTAATATATTATTCAAGTCTTATCTCATTAACAATTTGATCACGCTTATAAAATATTATATATACAAAAATAAACATTCAATAATAATATTATTCAAGTCTTATCTCAATATCTCATTGATTATGCTAATAAAATATGAAATAATGAATCAGGTGGTTATAATAAAATATTAAGGGTCAAGTGAAATATAGGTCTCAATACCCCCAAATATACATTTTTGTGCTCATCAAAAGAGCATCTGTACACTGCACTTTGTTTGAGGATTCCCCTGGAATGAACAGCGAGCTGTGGAAATGCAATACAGGAGTGGAGAGCTGTCTGCGCCAGGAAACATTGCCACTGTCGCTTTCCTTCACTGCTGACAGCCACTCAGCAAGATGCCAGTGTCTTACATACATCCCTGTCGCAAGCTGTTTCAGAAAGTGCTGGAACAATATCGTCAACACAAGCTCTCACCGTCCCCAGAATAAATAATGTACGTTTTAAGATTAGGAAATGAATAATTCCAGCTCAAAAACCTGATCGAGGCCATTTGAAGCTGAACTGATGATGAAATACACAGAGCTGTGACTAATAGTTGAATTTTATAAACAGAAGAGTTTGTCAAATCAAGCACCACTATTAGTACTTGGGTAAACTTATTAACTTTGGTTGTGCTAGATATAATTGCTATAATGATTTTCACCTTGAGAGCAACAAAGAGGGCAAGAAATATCCCATAGACTTACACTGAAGCAGGCACCTGAGCCATATTTCCAGAGACTTGAGGGCGAGCACTTCTGCATTGGGCTAATAAGCAGCCACCTAGTAACCATCCAAAACCGCATAGCAACATCCTGGCAATAAACCAAAACAGTTTTGCACAGGCAAGCAGCACTCATATTGGCTTATTGCATATTGGCTTTTTCTGCAGCACCATCAGAGCAGAGTGCATGGAAGTCCTCGCTTCATTCTGTCTTCTCTACAGCTCTCTGCACTTTCCAAACACTCCTTCCAGAATCAATTGACATGGAAGCAAATGACGCTGTCCGTCACTGGATGATTGATGTCAGGGACGGAGGGGGATTGATTTAGGAGGTGGGATGGATGAGAAGGAATGATGGAGCTTCTGATTGCCTGAGAGCGCTCTTATCAAAAGGACACTGAAGAAATGCTGTCAATGACAGGACTTAATTGCCTGGCTTGTGTTTCTGACACAGTGCAATGATAATTCTGGGAAAATCCACAAACAGGGAGATCTAAGGAGACTGAAAAAAAAAAAAAAAAAAAAAAGATGGATTCAAAGTGACAGGGAAGGTCATTTTCAAACGTGCCCCATTTGTGTCCCTGTGACGTACTTTTCAATGTGTGTTTGTTTTTTTCATCAGAATGTCATTTGATTTTCTTGTTCTAGTTCTGCGGTAACCTTGTAAAAAATAAAAATACAAATAAAAATACATATTTTTTATTTCACAAATGACCCTTATTTCTGAGATTGTCCCACCACCATTAATACTAAAACGTTTTTATTTAATTTTTATACAAACATACAAACATATACAAATAAACAAAAAACAAATGAATACAACATTTTTTATTTATTATCAAATTTTATCTTGAATTTCTACGCAGGGTCTTGATTTTTGAGAATAAGACCCACCATCTCTAATACTAAAATATTTTTGTATCTATTTAAATTTAAATGAAAAAAAAAAAAATACAGTAAATAAATAAAACTAACTATTACTTAAATAGAATTATTAACTAAAGATTAATAAATAAATGTATTACTTTTTTTCTATATTTGTAAAAAAATATTGTATTTTTGTAAATTAAAATATTAAATTTTTATTTATATAAAAAATATATTTAATATATTTAATATAAATATAAAATATATTTAACTTTTAATTTATATTTATATATATACAAAATTATATATGTATATTATATATATTATATTTCATATATGGTCCTGTTTTCTGAGAATGGCCCACTACCACTAATAATATTATATTTTCTTTTATTTATCAAAAATGAAATAAACATAATAAATACTTTTTTTTTTTCATTTTGCATTTAAATAAAAAAAATATATATGAAATAATTTATTTCATTTTCAAACATCCTGTTTTCTGAGATTGACCCACCACCACTAACACTATTCTTTATTATTTGCATCTAAATTAAATAAAAAACGATAAATAAGATGAACAATTTAACTAAACATTAATCACTAAAATATTTTTTGTTTAGTTTTATATTTAATAAAACAATTCTATATTTGGTCTTCTCTGTTGTGCACCTGAGAGAAATAGACATTAAACATGACACAACGACTTAATCACATGCAAGAAGAATGACAGCGAATGTTTTACACGATCACGCAGCTGTTTGATGTCTTGTTCAGCACACTCCTGACTCATTTATTGCAGACTTGTTACCGCAGCCGTCTGAAATACAGGTGAATGCAAAATAATCACAGGGAAGGTTTTAATGAGAACGAATTACAGCTTGTTTACATTCAACTCTGCACGTAAAACATATTCGCTGCTTATAATGAGAACGTTCAATCCTCAGAAACACCCACATAAAAACAAGTTACTTCAGATTAAACAGCTATTTCATCATTATTTAAGTACTGTTTAAATTATTTAAAACTATTAAAGACTCTGAGCTACAGACTGACAGGTGAGGAAAGGACTGTTTTTTTATCTCTAAATGCACAAAATGCAGGACAAAGAGAGACTTTACATTCATTATGGTGCACTAAAGAGCGTATATAAATATTTGAACATTGACAGCGAAAGAGGCAGCTGCTCTCTCATATGAACTGCCACTTTGACAGTCTGTTGACATGTTTGTTATCAGCCGCTCTGATTGGAGAGAGGAGCAAAGGCACTCTGAGGTAATTGGGTAAAAATTCTGGCAGTAGAAAGCAGCTCACAGTAATGACAGCCATGCATATTAAAAGAAAAAAATTCAAAGAATTTCAAAGTGATGGGTAAACACAGCTCTACAGCCTTAATGTTTAGATAAAATGTTTTTTTTCTTTCTTTATTTATTCATTTTTGAAAGGCTTGGCCTGAAATATATTGGATTCTTTTTTTCAGGCCAATACACTGTGTGTGTGTGTGTGTGTGTGTGTGTGTGTGTGGTGTGTATGTGTATATATATATATATATATATATATATATATATATATATATATATATATATATATATATATATATATATATATATATATTACTGCTGTCAAATGATTAATCGCAATAAATCACATCCAAAATAAAAGTTTTTGTTTGCATAATATTTTTATGTGTACTGTATATATGTATTTTGTATATATAAACACACACACATACAGTATATATTTAGAAAATATTTACATGTTTATACATTTATATATTTATATTATTATATTATATATAAACATATTTAATATATAAATATAAACATCCATGTGCTTGTTTTTCTATACACATAACAAATATACACAGTATATACACATGTAAACAAAAAACTTTTTTATATATACTATATACAATTACATAAAGGAGTAAAAAAAGTACATTTTAATGAAACAAATGTCTCATTTTAATCGAAAGATGATTGATTCTCATGCCACTTTGACGTGAATACAGCGATCTGTCACATCACATTAAAGAGTGTGAAAAACACATTATTGTAAGACATATTGTCTGCATTTCGTTATAAAACTAAATCTGTCCAAATTTGAAAGCCAAGGTTTTGTTTTATATTTAAAGTATCAAAAGCACAAAGCGTTTTTGCTATTATTGGGGGGCTGGCGCACTACAAATAATAAATGCAATCGAAAATGTGATAAATTATTTCCAAGCATATACTCTCCCTGCGAGTATATGACACATGATATGATTTCTGCTAATAATCCAACATATATTAGTTACAAAATATTATAACTTTCCTATAAGGCCGTTAATGGTTTAGCTCCTGCGTACTTAACTAGCCTTCTACCACGCTACAACCCATCACGCTCCCTAAGGTCACAAAACGCTGGACTTTTGGTAGTACCTAGGGTAACAAAGTCCACTAAAGGAGGTAGAGCTTTCTCACATTTGGCTCCCAAACTCTGGAAGAGCCTTCCTGATAATGTTCGGGGTTCAGACACACTCTCTCTGTTTACATCTAGATTAAAAATGTATCTCTTTCACCAAGCCTTCGAATAATGCATCTTATAATTTTGGACTGGAGTTTCATATGATTAAAAGTGCATTATTATTCTTTAGCTTGAGTTAAACTAATTCATTTTAGTTGGTTGGAACAGCAACTACACTAATTATGTTTCCCTGTTTTGCCATGGGATTTACACAAGCTCCAGTCTGGATCCTGAACACCTGAGAAGAGATGATGCTGACCCTCAGAGGACCCCAGATGATGCTAACCCTAGACAACATACAGAACTACACAATTTCGCTATAAGTGTGATTTCATCATATAATAATTGCTTTTAATAGTGCTTATCATCTGTTTGATTATGTCTTTAATTGATTTTTCCATACATTTTTGCCATATGCACATAAACTGACAGTCACCAGTGATAAGCTACTACTAATTATTGTAGAAAAATAATTAAAAATAAAATGCTTTGCAATGATTTGTATCATAAAAAGCACTATTCACATAAAAAATAAAGTTCAAATATTCAAATCAGTGGCCAGGCCACTGGAATTTCTCCTGGTGCTCCCAATCGGGGCCATTTGCATGCGCAATACTTTAAAATATTATAACTTTAATCTCATAATTGCTTCAACTTAATTCTTGTGATTTTTTTTTACGTGGCACTTCAACTCTTTCATACATAATGCTACACCTTTATTCTCAAAATATTATGACTTTAATCTCATAGTGCTATGACTTTATTCTCATAATTTTATATAATATTATAGAAATATTATGACCTTAATCTTGTAATCCTATTTCTTCTTATTTATTTATTTTTCTTTATTTTACGTTACACTTAAACATCATGGTAGATCTTGTCTGGGTGTTTAACAGCAGAATGTTGTTCGTTGCATCACCTGGTGGATATTGTATGAAGCACAACAATGTTTTAAAAAATCATAAAAAGGGCCTGCAGGGAGCTCCGTGATCACACATGATGAATTGCGTGCTGTCGCGAAAAAAAATTGCATTCTCAATGGCCATATCTGTAGTTAACAGAAGTTTTCAAGTTTCCCAAAAGACCAAAAAAGCAGTGTGAAGTACCACAAAAGTAATCCAAATGACTTGTGAAGTCTTCTTGAGTCATATTTGCAAGGAACGTATTACTATTCGTCATTTACAGATAATCTTCCCCTGTGCTGTCGTTCTTTTGTGTTCTGAGGAAGAAATAAAGTCTTATGGGTGAATGCGTGATGACAGAATGTTCATTTTTTGTGAACTATTTTAAGTGTTACTGGGAGAGCAGCAGTACCCTACTGCTCTCCACAGATGAAATGAATGCAGTGAATCACTGCAATGTAACAGGGAGTGTGTGTGTGTGTGTGTGTGTGTGTGTGTGTGTGTGTGTGTGGACATGCATGCATATTTATGTGCAATACCTGCTCTACATTTGCCTGTGGGTGTGTTAGTTAGAGAAGATACTCTCTCCGTGTGTGTGTGTATATAATGAGTCAGGTGTTTAAAAAATAATAACATTTGACCCTGAAATGTGATGATACCCCTAACTAAAAAATGATAGGTACAGGCAGGTATACCAAACTTACCCAACTTAACAAGTTTGTGGTCAGAATTTTTTTTTTAATGTTCTGTTCAATAAATTAGAATTTTTTTTTTGACAAAAATACAGTAAAAATAACAGCAGCAGTGTGAAATGTAATAACATTTTAAAGTAACTTTTTTTAAATTTTAATATATAAAAAAATATAATTTATTCCCGTCATGCTAAACTGAATTTTCATGTATCATGACTTTAGTCTTCAGTGTCACATGATCCTTCAGAAATCATTCTGATATGCCGATTTGCTGCTCAAAAACATTTCTTATTATTATGAATGTTGAAAACAGTTGTGGTGAATAATATTAATATTTTTGTGGAAATCATTATTTTTATAAAACCTTTTCATGATCCTTTGATGAATAAAAAGTTCAAAAGGACAGCATTTTATTTGAAATCGTTTGTTTTACTGTAAAAGTTTTTACTTTCACTTTTCATTAAATTAATGCAAATCCCATTGAATTTTTTAACTGACCCTAGAATTTTGAACAGTAGTGTATAACAGTAAATATGAATAAAAAAATATCATTTTTACATATAAATATAAATGTAAAACATACAATAAATATAGAAAATAATTTAAAAATATAATCTGGAAAACATTTAATGTTTGTCTACATACCCTTACGGTAAAAATATATAAATATATGTTAAAAATAATCATAATAATTTTGAGTGTGTGATTGAAAGTGATTAATCTTAATTTCCAACAAGTAATTTGAATAAAATGGTAATAAAAACCAATGCACAAGTATTGAAAAAGTATATACTAGCAAATCTATGAAAAGCTCAACAGGGCTGCTATGTTGTTCTGGGTAGTAGACACATTGCTGTATACTGTCCTAAGTCAAAATTCAATCTTCCCTTTCCACTTTCAAGCCCACTTCGGCTTGGTTTCTGTGTATTCCTGATGCTCAGACACAAGAACATGGTGTTACTATAGCACTACAAGGTCACAAGTTTGATTCCCTGGTAATACATGAACTGGCAAAATGTACATCTCGAATGCAATGCAAGTCACTTTGGATAAAAACGTCTGCCAAATACAGGTAGTTTTATTCACCCTTTTTCCATCATTAACCCAAATGAGCAATGGTAAAAGTGCTGCTTTCTTTAGCCAATAGCTCTAACAATGTATACTGTAGCTGCATGCTGTGTCCACAGTTCTGAAAAAGAACAGCCTGTCCTCTCAAATGCCGTCCACAAAGACAAATAAATGATGGACGGAGCAGAGATGCACACATAATGGAGCAGGCTAGTGTTTGAAGGTCTGACCTCGGTCGAACACATTAGTGGCTCTGAGTCATCGCAAGAACCGAACATGAACTTGAGTGGAAAATGAGCGGACAAAAAGGGCTGTCCATAAACCAAGTGGCCCAACATTTCCCAAAGGATATAAAAAAATCTCAAATGGGAAACATTTCCAATGACACGTCCGCTGTTGGCAGGGCATAACGACAAATCCGTGTGCTTTCTTGTCCTTCAAGAAACCACAAAAATGTTTTTGAAGGGAATGAGTGAATGAGAGCGAGAACATTAGCCAGTCTAATTGAGGTAGATTCAGCCCCCTGCCAGTCTGACAGAAGACACTAGGATAATTACAACTGTCAGGACGTCCAAATCACTCAACCCAGTGTGCAATCACAGGTTGAAACCTGACATTAAAAGCGAGTTGTTGTCATTAGCATCCCCATAAATATCTGTGGCATGATTTAGGGCTGCTTCCCAACCCTGATTGTCCCTGCCGTCACATCGTCTCTCGACTCTAGGACATCTTGTTTATACCCTCCTGGATCTCTGATCTCATGTTGGCTTTTTAAAATGACTTTTTGAAAGTCGAAGAGCCATTCACTAAGCACTTGCAGCACTTTTGTGCATGCGATTCCAGCACAAGCACGTCTTAATCACTAACCACCCACAATTCAGTTTAACAAAGCACCATCTGCACTGATAGGGTGTTGTTTGCATATTTAAATTAAGTCACTGTCATTCTTTCTTTGCTCAAACAGACATTCTTTATATGCAAATTAAGCATATTATAGATTGCAGTTTGTTCTCAAAAGTCAACGCGTTTTGTTGATGCAATTAATGTATAGAGCTTCGTTTAAAAAGGATGTTTGTGTAAATTCTCTATTGCTCATGACAGCAGTAATTTATCAAATGATGAAATGGCGAAAAGTGAGATTTTCTATTAAAATGTTTATTTCATCAGAATACCTGGATACTTTTAATGGAGAAAATAATGCATGCAAATGAACAATGCTACTGGCAGTCAGATAATGAATTCCCAACCAAATACTTGAGTTAAACCGACCAATCCGCCCACCGTATGCCCACAAGAACATATTACATTTTTTTATTCCAGATACTTTATTCCAAAAGCAAGTCAATCTCATCTTGCTTTAATGTGATTGATGCCTTCGGCTCTTTGATGTTTGAAAACTTGAGATGTTTTTCCATGATGAATAAAAGGCAGGACAAGGAACGGCGTTAAACAGAATGTCTTGTAAAGATGTTTTTTCTCTCTCTCAGATTTCAATCTGAGTGAAGATTTTCTTCAGAGTCTGGATAATCACCAGTGATATCACAACCATGTAACATTAAATGCTCCATCAAAACTGGTTCACCACTACAGCTCTTAATTAGAAGGCATGATGCATGCTAGGACATGTCACTCCTCGACAGAGAGGTTAGAAATTGCTTTACTCAAAGCTAAATATACATAATGGCACTGAAACAGGACAACGAAAGCAGTACTCAACCACTGTGAAGATCCAATCTCGGTAGCACTTTAGACTAGGGAACCCATATTCACTAGTTTTTCACTAGCCATGAATAAACATTGTTTTCTCAAAAACACAAACATGTACATACATGCTGCTCTCACATATTATTATAGCCCAGTTTGTGCTGATTACAGTGATGTTAGACTTTAGCCATGTAGGTGTTTCAAATGTCAAGGCATGACAAAACTTCTCCAGGCCCCCAAAACCTCCTTAGACCTCAGAGGGTTAACTGAAATGTGTTGCTTATTGATTGCTTATTGGTTATTTTTAGATATTGGATAGGGTTAAGAGATCTAGAGCAGGGTTCCTTAATGGCAGCCCAAGAGAAAAATGTTCGGCCAGTGCTAATATAAAATAATTTGGCATGAAAATTCATAGACAGTAAAAGAAATGGACACAGCGACCCCATTGGAACTCAATTGAGACAAGTGAAGCCCATTTTTAGCGTTTTTTTTTAGCACTTCCGTTTCTGACGCGCAGACTCAAACTAAGCTTGATTACGTCAGCAACCTGTCTGACAGATTTAAATCTTCTAGTAGCTGTGCGTGCAAACTGCCATCGTTAATCTTGCAGAGACGGCGAGCTTGAGCGGGGAGTTCTTTGGCGTGCGTGAGCAGGAGTAAGTATTCTGATTAATTATTTTGAATAGTATTTTAAAATGTAACGCCAGTACGCCATATTAAGTTAATTGCCTGCGAGCTTCTCCTCCTGTCTGTACGGAAATGCGACAGAGAGTCGCATGGTTATGACACAATCGTTAGCCTATTTTTACAAAATCTGTTTACACGGGGCCATAATGTAACATAGTAGGTAATGGAGCCCTTTATACATTGTCGTGTATCTTTAGAAATAAATAATGGACAAACGGAGTCTTTAAACGCCTCAGATGTAAAGTTATTCGCTGTCAAAGTGACGCCAAAATGAATGAGAGTCAATGGGAATGCTAACGCAAGTGAAGTTCTGCTACAAGATGGCGGCACCCAGCCGACTTCAACTTCCGGTCGAGTTCCTTGCCGCCTGGGCGCGACCAAGCGGCAACGGAATGTAGGCTAAACGTCTGATGCTACATGATGCTCAACCCCCTCACAAATGAAGAAAGCTGTTGAGTTTACAACTGTGACAACAAGCACTTATCAGGATCAACTAAATGCTGGATATTCAAAAGTATGTGAAATATCTAAAGTATATTTAGATCTGAGGCTAGAATCTTTAAAATGTGTCCAACATTTTTAACACCGATCTGTTATTTTGGCGATATTTCCACACCCGAACCAATGACACTGAAAGAAACAAACTCTGATTGATTTGTTTGACATGTCGGTCAAACAGCCTCATGGTCGGGCCTTGGCCAATGAAAGCTTCCATAGATTCCAGACCTTCAGCCGAATATATATATATATATATATATATATATATATATATATATATATATATATATATATATATATATATATATATAGTCACTGTCACTTGGCTTGGTATTGTTAGCAGAATCCGGCCTTCGGTGAAAATTAATTGAGGAACCCTGATCTAGAGTATGCAGAATAAGGCATCAATAGGTGCTCCATAAGACAATGTGCTAGTAATATGCATGTTAATAAGTTAATAGAGCAGTGTTCTCTAATCTAAAGTGTTATCACAATCTACTGAACTTTTTTATTGATTTTTTATTTCCCACTTTCCACCATTTTAGGTCAAGGTATAGATATAAATAAGGAATTCACTAACAATGAACTGCATACACTCAAAAAAGAAAAGAAAAAAGAAAAGAAAAGTTAATTTAAAAGGAAAAGGTCTGGTTAATGAAAAGATTTTGTGTTAAATTAATGTGAAAGCAAATGCAGGTTTAGTTTATTTTTATAAAATATATAAAATAAAATAGTTTTTTTAAATGTAATCATGAATAAAATGTTGCTAGGATCACATGAAAAAATACACACAAATAGTATAGATTTCAGCACAAATCAGCACTTTGTCCTATTAAGATGCCTGGGATAAAATGTCCCAATTATCCTGAATTAATATTATCTCTTTTTAATAAAATAAAATTAATTGTGCATATAGCAAATCAGCCAGTGCGACTAATGCTATATATATAATAAAGCCAATTCAGGGAGTTGTGTGATAACGACGACAGTTAATTATACGCATGATACAGCGCTATAGCAGCATAGATAATACCTAGTTTAACTGGTATGTGGGTGGTTAGTAAATAATACAAATATATTGTGCAATAGTTTGTCTTATTTTCTCTACTTTATGCTCTCATTTTCTCTGTTTCTCATCTTCAACACACACCATTCCAGTCATTTAAGCTTGTGGTTTAGACATACACAGAGCAACGGGGAGACGAGGTTAGTAGTAATGGACTCATAACCCGACATCAACCCCTACTGCCAGATCGGTTGGCCATCAGGGTGACATCATTTACACCAATTTAAGAGGTTGAAGGGGAAATTGCACATTGTTTGGTGCTAAATTATATGTTGTGCTTCATTTCTTAATTAGATCCCTGAGCTGGGTGGCTGTGTTTATTGGTGTAGTATCTCTCTCGCCACGCTTTCAGGATTACCGCAGCCCCTAAATGCATTTCGCTCATGCGAGTAAAGCAGAAATAGACCTTGATGTTTAATAACACAACCGGACATAGCAATGCTAGAGATGAATCTATTAGTTGAGGTGGATTCATTGACCGCTACAGAGTAATTCAAGGCTGTAGTTAAAGTACAGGAAAATGAAAACAGGAACCGGAGGAAATGGACAACCTAAGCAGGCTCAGTGGAAAAACGTGCCTGTGTCTACATTAGTGCAAAACTACAAAAACATACCCTTACAGACAATTCAATGCAGTTTCCTGCTGATATGATGGCTTGTATGGCAGTAAAACACCAATAACTTATTCTCTTTTCACACAAATAATGATTTAAGGACAGATTATCCATTAATAAAGACTTCTTTTTGTTTGATTATGACCTCAAAAAATGTTTACCATTGTGCATGATTTGTAAAATTATAATTTTGGATGTTCGCCTCACATAACCAATTCCATTTGTGTGGCTTTTCTGACATAGTAAACTTGCTCAGTAGCACACTGGTACAGCATTACGCTTTCATCAAATTAGTTTAAACACTTGTAAAGCCTAGTACAAATAACATGTCTGCATTATCAAATGTATGTGTGTTTTTTTTTATCTCATATTATCTTTTGTTAACATTATCATTCTGTTTATGGAAAGTATTGGTGTAGATGCTATGCTATTTTCAAGAGCATTTTTAATCACAACAAACTACCACAATATGTAGGCCTCGATCAACCAATGTAATAAAACATTAAACAGTAAAGTACAACGTTTGATATATAGGATCATGAAAATATAACATTGTCAGATTAATGTTCATCTGTTTCGGATGAACCTGAACTAGCTTCTAGCATAATTGAAGACATTTCACTTTAAAAGTGTAGCAAAACGTGCAAGAAGCAATGTAAAATCATTTTGCAGAAATGTCAACACAAGCACGTTTTTCTAATGAGCCTGGGTTGGAAATGGAGGTGGAAGGATGCACGATAGAGAGAGAGAGAGAGAGAGAGAGAGCGAGAGAGAGAGAGGGGGAAATCAAAACGGGCAAATTAGATGAGGCTAATGAAATAAGAAGCATCTCACTGAGCTACATGTCTCTCCGTTTGTCCCTCAGAGAGTTTCCAGCCATCCGGCCTCTCGTTTAGTCAACTTTTTAGCCATAAATGACAGAGCTAATTAGCTGCTTTTCTAGCAGCTGACCAAACACAAATCATTCTGAGCCAGCAATAAGCTGGCAGCCTGGGACGGTCCATGATGCCATTCCGAGCACTGCAGGGCCTGGAGGGGCCCCTGGTGGCCCCCGAGGCAGCATGAGAGGCCCCTACGGCCACATCATGTGAATCTGCTTATTGCATTACCCAAAAAAATGTCCTAATGGCAGAGAGCAGCTCTTCAAACTCAGACAAACGGGTCTCTGTAGTCTCTCTCGCTCTTCAACTCATTGCACAAGAAACGTTTTCCCTCTCTCCTGCGCTCAAATTATAGCCCTACATTCCCCTCTCTCTCCCTTGCTTATGTACCATCACAATCTATTTGCTTCTGCTTTTCTCTAGTCTCCAGAGACAAAAAGTTTGGAATCTGCTTGTGAAGTGGACTTGGGGACTTATGACACGCATTTATAAGTAGCGTTTGCTAAAGCAGCATCACTATGTTTGAATTCGAAATAGCACACCGGCAAACTCCTCTTACTATTTCTGCCAAATAATGATAGGTAACAGTATGAGCATTTCATTCTAGTATACTTTTACAAATTCAGCCTATTAGTATTGTTAAAAGTAGTTCGGTTCAATCTCAGTTCAGCTACTCAATTTGCAGTGAATTTGAATTGATGTAGCAAACATGATGTAGAATTGCAATTCTAATTTGAATGCAATGAAGTAGAAGTGAAATGAATTCAAATGTAAACATCAAGTGTAAATCAACTGGATATTTTATCTAGAAAAGATAGATAGATAGATAGATAGATAGATAGATAGATAGATAGATAGATAGATAGATAGATAGATAGATAGATAGACAGACAGATAGACAGACAGATAGATAGTAAAACAAAGTTACATTAATGGTGGAAGTGCCACTCAAATTTGCCCAAGAAAATGTAAAAATCCAATACAGTATGAGATGAAGTGTCCTTTCAACAGACATACACAAACGTTTCACTAGATGACCTCACGGAGACCTGTGCAAGTGCATTCATTTCTGACAGTCAAATTAGAGCAGTTGACCTGAGCTGCTGGAGAACTGTATGTGCTGATATACAGATGTCCTTGAACTGTTCCTGTATAACAAACAGTGCTGGATTTCTTTTCTATCTGCCAAATAAGAAGCAGTACATTTAGAAAAAAAATAAGAAGCTGGTGTGGGAATGTACAGTAATATTAGGGCTTAAGGATTTGTTCAAATCCCAAACTTCTGAATAATATCATTTACAGGTGTGGGAAAAAAGTAAGCAGCAATATGAACAAACTAATAAATGGCCTACAGTACGCATATATTGCATAATACTGTATTTTAAATACATATTTATTTATTTTGCTGATCTCAAACTTTTGAATGGTAGTGTATATTGGAGTAGAATTTGCAACAGATTTGACTTACAGTAAATCAAAGATCTCAATACAGTCTCAAATGTCAAAGTAGGATCAAATCCATGACCTTTAGGATGAAATCATATCATACAAGCGTTTTATAATCATGACATTTAAGTATGTGAATCTGTCATCTACTTGTGCAGGGTAAGCAAACTGCAGCCGGTCCAGATGGTCTGTGACTAGGGGACGGAGCTACTTCAGGACCAACCTATCAACGATATTAATGATGTGTGAAGGAAGAGCAATTGGTGTGTAGTCTTTAGGGTCGTTAAGATGAACACGGCAGGAAGTCTTCCAGACCTGGGGCACCTTCTGCAGACTTTGATGGGAGGGAAACAAAGTCCTGAAACGCTCAACAGAGCTGACTAGAGCATATCTCTTACACCCCGGGGCAGATTCCTGTGTGAAGATTACCCAAGTCTCTCCTCATCTGGTCGGCTGAGATAGGGTTGGACCACTGGCTCAGAGTCAGTTCTTCTGTCGAAAAACTGATTCAGCTAATTAGCCTTGTGTAGCTCTGCTATCTACCTGTTTGTAGCCAATGATGGATGATACAGTTCCCTCACAGAGACCCTCGCTCGGCATTCATCTGCTCTTCAGGTTTTATCTCCAGACACAAGAAGGTCCTTCTCTTCTTTGTAAGCAGGACACTCAAGCCCATCATGATTTTAATTCAGTTCACGTTTATTTATATAGTGCTTTCCCCAGTATATATCGTCTCAAAGAAGTTTTACAGAAAATGCATGATTCAGCATTAAAGTATACAAATGGCCAATAATCAGTAAGAACAACATGCAGAAGCCAATTAAGTTACTTTAATTTTGCTGGTTTTCTATTGGATGGAAAGGCAGCCTTTTCAGGTTGGTACTTCCCACCCATAGCCACGCCCTGATTTCTGATGTCATCACTAATTATTCAGAGTTAATTCCCTGTAAGTATGTTAATGATTCCCAAGAGGGAAACAACGTAGGGAGCCGCCTCCCTGATGATGCCATCGCTGTGTGAATTAGGTTGGATCGAGATTTACAGGGCGAGATGAGGTTAAATGCCGTATCCCACATTGGGTTTTCTTATCAGGGAACACAGCTAATTAGGGGTTTCAACATGACTAATTTAATTGAGCATAATTTTCTCTTTAGGTCCGCAGGCAAAACACCAAATATAGATTTAATAAAAATTGAACAGCACGTACTCATAGGAATTACACGGCACTAAAAGGGATTTAAGACCTTATCTGATGCACCGCTGAATATTTCTGCCATTCTATAGAGCTGTGCTGAGTTAAAACGACGGAAGAAGAGCTCTCTTGGGGAAACTCGGATATCTCCTGCACATTTCAAACTATTTCCTGTGTATTTTATGTCAGAAGCATTCAATAAAATTTCAAGAGATTCGGTCTCTAAATTCAATCATATCAAGCAGTAGTTTCAAATGGCAATATGTTGGATAACTATGAAATTAAATAAGCAATGTGCACTTCTTAGGAATAATTATTATGAGGAATATTTCATATCAGAAATGAGCCACACCGGATGCCTAGTAATAGTTATATGGCTGTTGTCCAAAATCTTTTTTTTTCTTTTCTTTTTTTATGATCTTGCTCTTAATCCAAGGTTTTTCCCTCTGGAGCATCAGTGAGGAATTGAACCTTCTGCAATAGTTGCATAAGAGTTCCTCAATTGTCCTTAGTGTGAAAATATGGATCTCAAACTTAAAAAGTTGAACAGTACAGTCGAACAGCTAAGAAGCAATGCAGGACTCATGAACAACTATCACCAAACAGAAAAACAGTTGTGGATAATCCAGGAAATGACACAAAGTATTAAGATTCAAGGGTATGTAAACTTTTGAACAGGTTCATTTTTATGAATTCAGTTTTTTTTTTTTTCTTGAGGAATATATATATATATAGCTACAAACATCTTTTATGTGAAATAACTTATTCAGGACAGTCTAAAAAAAATAACATGCTATTTTCTTATTTTATTAAAATTTGTTTTAAAAACCCTTGTGTAAATTATCCAGTATCTCATGCATCCTAAACAAGCAAAGTGACTTCAGGAATATTTATTGCTCTAGATGCAATAAATGCACCGATGGATCTTTCACAATAAGATCAGAAACTTGTATTCAGAAAGTAAATAACGTCAACTCTGATTGCACCATCACTTGAAGTGAGTCATAAAATCTAGATAAATGTCTGGCAGCTGTATTTGTATCCAGCACACTGAGACAGGTCACAAACAGATACAGGTTATAAATAGGCTATGAATATCAAGTTAGACAAAATGGCATGTCTAGTTTTGATGCATTTTAGCAGCAGGAATCATCCATCTTGGGAGTTCCTGTACTGGTACACAACACCCTCCAACGCATGCTAAATGCAATTCCCCTGCATTTTTTTTCACCTAATTAAGATGTTACAACAGAGGACAATTCCATCAGCGGCTAAAATGAGGAGATACATCAACAACAATCCAGCATCTCGACAAGATGGTGAGACGCAGAGGAGAAAAGAATTGAATTTTGGGTGCCTGATTATGATGGAATAGGCCAATCACTCCTTCTCCCACACACACACACACATGGTTTATGGTAAACACATCTATATTCACATTCATACTGCATACGCATTTGTATTCCTCTTCTGCCCAACATGTAGACCCTCTTTGTTATATCCATCGAAAAACCTATGCAAACACTGGATTCTGTAAAAATAACATGCTTCATGGTTTTTGTTGGTGCATAATTGAGTGTAAATGAACTTCCATTTGGCAAACGCAGTTATTTTGCCCTGTATAACAGAAGTGCATAATGTGTTTGCAGGTGGCCGTAATCAAGCACTGTTGTGAGCTCCAATACTACCACATCATTTAAGGCTTTGTTTGCATTGATTTCAAAAGCACCCAAGCAAACCAAACCGGAGCCAGCAAATGGCCATTCTTAAGCACAATTAATATAATATTTATGTTAGCTGACAACAGGACTGGGCAATATTTAAAAAATGTCAAAATATAAAAAAATATATTATTCAATTTAATATTTTTTGTCTAAATATATAATCAATACTCTTAAAAGAGTGTTGTTTTTATCAAAGGAATCATAATATATAATTTAGAGTATATATATATATATATATATATATATATATATATATATATATATACTTATATATATATATATATATATATATATACACACACACACACTTCGTTAGGTACACTTTGCCCCTTTTGCATTCAGAACTGCCTTTCTTCGTGGCATAGATTCAACAAAGTGTTGGAAACATTCCTCAGAGATTTTGGTCCATATTGGTATGATAGCATCACACAGTTGGTGCACATCTATTAGACGGTTGCACGTCCATGATGCAAATCTCCCGTTCCACCACATCCCAAGGTGCTCTAATGGATTGAAATCTGGTGACTGTTGAGTAAAGTGAACTCAAGAATCCAGTCTGAGATGATTTGAGCTTTGTGACAGGATGCCTTATCCTGCTGGAAGTAGCCATCAGAGGATGGGTAGTGATCATAAAGGGATGGACATGGTCAGCAACAATACTCAGGTAGGCCGTGGCATTTAAACAATGCTCAATTAGAACTAAGGGGCCCAAAGTGTGCCAAGAAAACATCCCCCACACCATTACACCACCAGCAGCAGCCTGAACCGTTGAGACAAGGCAGGATGGATCTATGCTTTCACGTTCTTTATGCCAAATTCTGACCCTACCATCTGAATGTCGCAGCAGAAATCGAGACTCATCAGAGCAGGCAACGTTTTTCCAATCTTCTATTGTCCAATTTTGGTGATCCTGCGCCTCCGTTTACCTGTTCTTAGCTGACAGGAGCGCCACCCGGTGTGGTCTTCTGCTGCTGTAGCTCATCTGCTTCAGGGTTCGACGTGTTGGGCATTAAGAGATGGTATTCTGCATACCTTGGTTGTAACAAGTGGTTATTTGAGTTACTGTTGCCTTTCTATTATCTCTAACCAGTCTGCCTGTTCTCCTCTGACCTCTGATATCAACAAGGCATTTTCATCCACACAGCTGCCACTCACTGGACATTTTCTCTTTTTTGGACCATTCTCTGTAAACCCTAGAGATGGTTGTGCATGAAAATCCCAGTAGTTTTTGAAATACTTTGACCAATGCATCTGGCACCGACAACCATTCCACTTTCAAAGTCACTTAAAGCCCCTTTATTCCCCATTCTGATGCTCGGTTTGAACTTATTGGTTCAAATTGATTAGCAATTTGTGTTACAAAACAATTGAACAGGTGTACCTAATAAAGTGGCTAGTGAGTGTGTGTGTGTGTGTGTGTGTGTGTGTGTGTGTATATATATATATATATATATATATATATATAATTTTTTTTTGTTTTTACTAAAACAGATTAATAAACATATATTTAATCGTTTATATCCACCAACTTAACAATACCTGGTAATATGTTGCAATATATATAACATAATTTAACATTTAAACAGCAACCGAAAAACTGTACAGTCTAAATTAACTGTTTTTTTTTTATTCTAGTCAAAATTATTATTTAACATCAACATTAATCAACCTTATTCATTCATGATAATTGCAGGTTACCACTTTTACAGCTGACAAATAAACACATAGAAATTCAATGAAATGGACAGTTCAATCAGATTTCCTGGAAATTAATCAACTGTTCAGGCTTTAGGAATGTTCATGGCTAATGTTAAATGTATTAAAACCACTGAAAATTTTATGTATTGGTTAATTGTACACAATTTCAACATAATAATAAAAAGTATATTGCAAATAATTCATACATCGCACAGTCAGCTCATAATTGTATCTACACAACATTAAAATGTTTTCACAAACAAAATGAAAATGCTTTGCAAAAGCTTTTATGCAATTTCATATTTTCATTTTTCAAGCATTTTTGCTTTGCTTGTGAAAACACCAGCTAAAAATAACTGGCTTAAATATTGCTAAAAACAGCTGGCTAGAGTAACAGCGAAACAGATTGAGAGAAAAGTAATGTCAAAAGATACAAAATACTTGTTTGATGGGATTGTGGGTAATGATGTTTGTTTAGAAGCAGTGTGGTGAGTGAAGCTGTAGTTTAGCAGCTGGGTAATGTAATTACCACGGTGCCTTCAGAGCACTCTTGATCTCCTTTAAATAGCTTGTTTGCTGTCACAGAAACTGTTGATTTAAGTCTGTTTGTCTAAAATCATCCGATTTGATGGACATCTCCTTTCTCTGCATTTCTTTTTACGTGAAACCACAAGAAATGATGTCAAGAGGAAAACAATTCGGTCACTTCCCGCGAGCCTACAAACAGCACCAAACAGAATTAATGCTATTAGTGGATTAAAGCCTTAGAAATACTAATATTGTTTCAGCTCTCTGTTTCTCTGCCTCTGCTACACCAGAATCGAAAGTTTGGAGGGTCACCGAGAAGGTTTGAAAAAATGAAACAAAGAGGATTATGGGAGCACTTGAGAGAGAGAATATTTATGTGGGTCACACCAGGTCAGGATAAAGAGGAAGACCCTCAGGATCATTTATAATTAAATTGCAGAGATACACACAGCATACGTTGAAGAGAACGCTCTCTGTTCCTCAGAGTATTGTGGGTTTTCTTCTGTCGGTTTGCAAACAAAAATATTGGCAAGGTTAGATGCCAGAGCTCAGGAATAGAGGACTTTAGAGACCTTCATGGAAATATAAAACTGTATCTGAGGAAAAGCAACAGAATTTTCTAGTAGTATTAGCTCACGTTGCAGTAAAAAATGGCACGTATATCAAACTCAAAAGTAATTTGGTTTGGATTTGGTTTGTGTAAGTGAACTATTTCATTAACTTTAACGACATACTACTGTACGCGTTTGTCACATAACAAATGCTAATAAGATTTATGAAAGCTGAAACACACTCTATCCAAGAATGTGTAGTTTTTTTTTTTTTTTTTTTATGGTTTTTCTTGTCTATATTGGCTGTATTGTTAATCGGTATAAACAGAAATATTGTGGAAATGTTTTTTTATCATTTAAAATAACGTTTTTCTATTGGAATATATTTTAAAATGTAATTTATTCCTGTGATGCAAAGGTACATTTTCAGCATCATTACTCCAGTCCTCAGTGTCACGTGATCCTTCAGAAATCATTCTTATATGCTGATTTGCTGCTAAAGAAACATTTCTTATTACAATCAAAATTAAAAACAGTTTTTACAGCTGCTTATTATTTTTGTGGAAAATGTAATTTGGAAACCTTTCAGAACTGTATTTATTTGAAATATAATACTTCTTGTAATATTTACTTTTGATCCATTTAATTCACATTTGCTATATAAAAACATTAATTTATATATATATATATATATATATATATATATATATATATATATATATATATATATATATATATATATATATATATATATATATATATATATATATATATAAATAATAGATCACAAACTATTGATAAGTAAGGTGTAAATGCAAATACTTTTAGCTAAACAATCTGAATTGTATTTCAAAACATCTTCTTTTTCTTATTATTTGATAATTATTATAGTATAGACAGTATTGTCTCATTCAGGTCAACTACTGTCATGGCAGAGGAACAGTTTAAAGAGGGCGAGTCATTATTCCTTTACATAACCAGGTTTGTTTATTAATATTAACGTCTAATTTCTGAGAGAAACTACATAAAATATCATAACAATAATAATTGAACTGTCATGTTCATAGCTATTCTAGCTGCACGAAGAATAACACATCTGGCTTAATGGCATTTAAAGGTAACTCTAGCGCACCCTTGTTATCACCACATGAGCATGTAGGGCTTCGTTTGCAATACGTTGACTAAATGTTCTGGGTTGGCATACTTGCGTAAGCATATTTCTAGCCTTAGTGCTGTTTCCTCTCAAGCTCAAGCACGCACACACACTCGCTCACACACAACAGGATTAAGATACTGTAACCCAGCATATATTTACACAGACCTGCTGTCATTGTGCCCCATTCAGACATGCACAGCTTAATCCCACAGTCTGGACCAAAAAGCTCACGTGTTTCTATTGTTGAGCTGAATTGGAGGACGACTGCCAGGACACAATGAGTTGAGGAGCTGTCATAAGAATTGGAGCAAAGAAAGGAAACCAAATCTGACGCCCCTTTCATGTTTCATGAGCTTCTGAATAGTAACACTGGCAACAATGGTAGTGTAAACACATCCTATTGAATATTGTGGAGTTGTGAGTCTGGAAGAGCACCAAACATTTGATTGCATGTCATAAAAAAAAAAGGAAAATACATTTTGTGCTTCTCGTTCTTAAATATGCTGTCACAAAACAGAACAAAAATGAAAATTACAATTGCTTTAGTTTATTCTCTTTAAAACCTTTAATTTTCTTTTTCCTAGAATGCGATGAGAACAAGTGAAGTCAAATGGACAATGAAGATTAATCAATTTGGATTAGAAACAATTTTCAGAAACATTTTAGTATCATTACGATACTGATATAGTCTATATAGTTTATAGTTTCATTAAAAATGAATTAGTTTGCATTTTTATTTTTACCTTTAGTAACTTTTCTGTTAGTTTATTTTTTTATGTGTGTGTGTGTTTGTCTGTAAGTTACAGTATTTTAGTACCTCAAGTTAAACCAAAATGAAAATTAGAAATGTTGTAGCTAAAATAAAATCTGATTAGTTGTTTTCTTTCTGTTAAAGTAACAATTTCAAGTAACATTTTCTTATGAAAAAGTGAAATTTTGTAGCAGAAAGGCTGATGTAATATTTCTTCTAAATCTATACTCCATCAAATTACATCAACTGTAATTGTTTTATGTAATTTCCTAGGCCATGTGTCTTCAAGATCCAAAGTTTGCAATTAGAAATCTCAAAAAATAAAAATAAAAATCCTTTGAAGGCAAAATGAGTAATTTTTACAATTTTACTCATATTGCTAGTAAACCTTAAAAATAATCACAAAAACGGAATGGTATTTCATTCCAATGTTTTCTTCCATAATCAGTTTTATTTACAACTTCAATAAAATGTACACTGTATATACAGTACACAAAAGTGTACTGTATACTATTAACTGCTTACAAAATTCATACTACAAATACAACAATTGTCACATTTGTTTCTATTTTGTCTTTCAGAAGCTAAATTTTGGTTGAAATATCTGAATCCAGCCTGATCCTTGGAACAAAACAATGAGCCCTCTATTAAATCTCCTGAGCTATGGAAGTGCACACTCAATATAATTCTCTTCTGGTCAGTTCTACTTCCATCTCTTTTCCCAAAGCTCAACATTTTCCTCTGAAACAACAACTCATCCTTAAAGACTGCACCAATTATCCATGTTTGTGCTGATTACAGAGTTGGAGGCAGAATAGCAATGAAGAACGGCTGCTGACGGTAGTTGTGGAATGATTAGGCCGCAGTATCCTTGGCCAGGACAAGGGTGAATTTATTATTGGTGTGTAAGAGACTCCCCTGTCCCTTATTATTCAGGCTGGGCTAGATATGAATTGGCTTTCTCCAGTAATTAATGACCCTCTGGAGTAGTTTTATAAAGAATATTACCTGTAACAGAGAAAGCGTGTGGACAGCAAAGCATCTACAATTATTCAGTCCAGTACAGAAAAAGAAACTATATATATATATATATATATATATATATATATATATATATATATATATATATATATTAACATAATGTAATATTTAATAGGGCCAAAGAAACTGATTATTATTTTAGATTAAATGACAGGTGGAATTGGGTTTTGCAGTCATAATTATTTGATTAAAATTCTATTAAAGGTAGAAATGACTAAAGCTGCTTCATATGTCTCATATCTGAGATTTGATCACTCGTTCATCTGCCCTTGACGTTTCTGCCGCGCAAAGCAAGACTTTATAATTAAAGCTCTGTTTAAAAACCAGGTGAGCTGCCTTGCCACATCTGCTACCTACGTAGGAAGCTACTTTCTAAAGCAACATCCTAACCACAGTTGATTTGAAAAGCTCAAGCTAATAGCAGACGATTCCAGTTGAATTTGCTTTCATTTGTCGCTAAGCTAAGTATGTGGCACTAGAAATACCAGACATGGGGACTTGTGACTTGGTGACTTGGACTCGAGTCGACTCGAGTCGCTATTTTTAGGACTTGAGACTCGACTCGGACTTGGAAGTTAAAGACTCGGGACTTGACTTGACTTGAGACACGATGACTTGAATGACTTGAGTGTTAATTACATCATGTTTTCAGTTTGAATATAAAATATATAAATTATTTTTTTAAATAAAGTTGATTACTCAGCTGGAGCGCAGGCTGAGAATAGCGTCTTGACTGGATCAGGACACTATCATCAGTCATGCCCTCTCTACCTTACACACACCACGCCCACTTAAATCAGATATCACATCACATCAACATGTCAGCCTGAGAGGTACCGAGGGTCATCGCTTTTGTCTTCAATAGTTCGCGCCTAAAAACGCGTGGAAAACGCTAGTCGCGCCGCTTTCTCCTTGTTTCCAAAGCGCTCGGACAGAAGTGCTCCTGGGGCATCTGTCATTGCTAAGCATCCATGACACGCTCTCTCTCAATGAAGACGTAGAAATTTCAGCAAAGGATAAATGGATTTGCAGCACTAAAAATCGCTCGCAGTAGCTCTGCTACTAAATTCGTTTCAAAATGGCAATCCATATACAGCTATGAACAGCTGTTCCTTCATCTTAGCTTAGCTTTCAACGTTGATACGGGAAAGGATGAAGCTGATTGGTTAGTTATTGTCACATGACCTGCGGTGCGCTTGCGGCATTCTGAAAAGTTTAGATGTTTTTAATTCGATGCGGTGCGACGCGCGCGCGTTGCTTCCATTATGAGCGCGCATACCGCGCGCCTACATTGGAAATAACGAACTTGCGCGCACAAAAGACGTGATGTGAACGGCCCCTAATGATCCGCTAGCAGGCAATCAAAAAAACGCATTCCAGGGGCGGCGCTAGGGCTGGGCTAAGGGGGCATAAGCCCCGAATATTTTGTTACCTTGTCTTTCTCATAGAGCAAAACAATTAATCAGAAAAACTAATGTAGCTGCCGCGATTACCCAATCATGAGAAGTGCATATATATATATATATATATATATATATATATATATATATATATATATATATATATATATATATATATACAGTACAGAATTTAAATATGACATTTTAAGTTGTTTCATACTTTTTTGTTATGTACAGTTACAGACCAAAAGTTTGGACACACCTTCTCATTCAAAGAGTTTTTTTTTTTTTCATGAATATGAAAATTGTAGAGTCACACTGAAGGGATCAAGGGCTATTTGAGCAAGAAGGAGAGTGATGGGGTGCTGCGCCAGATGACCTGGCCTCCACAGTCACCGGACCTGAACCCATTTGAGATGGTTTAGGGGTGAGCTGGACCGCAGACAGAAGGCAAAAGGCCAACAAGTGCTAAGCATCTCTCGGAGAACTCCTTCAAAACTGTTGGAAGACCATTTCAGGTGACTAGCTCTTGAAGCTCATCAAGAGAATGCCAAGAGTGTGCAAAGCAGTAATCAAAACAAAAAGTGGCTACTTTGAAGAACCAAGAATATTACATTTTTGGTTGTTTCACACTTTTTTGTTATGTATATAATTCCATATGTAATTCCACATGTGTTAATTCATAGTTTTGATGCCTTCAGTGTGAATCTACAATTTTCATAGTTATGAAAATAAAGAAAACTCTTTGAATGAGAAGGTGTGTCCAAACTTTTGGTCTGTACTGTACATAACAAAAAAAGTATGAAACAACTGAAAATACGTCATATTTATATTCTATACTCTGAGAGAGAGAGAGAGAGAGAGTGTGTGTGTGTGTGTGTGAGAGAGAGAGAGAGAGAGAGACAGAGAGAGAGAGAGGAGAAATGTAACAGTTTAATGTTGTATGTAAACTGTGTTTGAGAGAGAGAGAGAGAGAGAGAGAGAGAGAGGTGTTCAGAGAGGAGTCTGTTGGATGTTTAGCTGTTATTTGTTTTATGGACTCAATGTTGAAAATGTAAAACATTTCAAACACTGTTGGCAGAAATGAAAAATAAATAAATTTTAGGAAGTTACAATTTTGTTTGATTTCATGATGTATTTTACTGAACATGAGTATTTACAATGCAAATCCAAATTATTTTAATTTACTGACAGTTACTTATATCTTGTCTTTTAACTTTATTAAGATCAGATTCTGCAGGTAAAATAACAATATTAAGGTGACTTGACTTGGACTTGACTTGACATAGCTTGTGACTTGACTTGACTTGACTTGCCCAAGAAAAAAATACTTGGGACTTACTTGAGACTTGAAGGTTAAGACTTGAGACTTACTTGAGACTTGCACATGTGTGACTTGGTCCCATCTCTGAGAAATACGCCTAACAAAATACACAAATATTGGAGCAAAGTCTTCTATTTTTAATTTAAGATAACTATTTTTAATTGATACTTGAAGCATTGAATAAAATACATGTATATTTATAATTTAATTCTCAGTTTGCCTTGTACAAATGCCTTATTAGACAAAATGAGGCCATCTTTGAAGACAGCAAAACTATTCAGGCTTCGTGTCAGGACCACAGCCTTTGCAAAAGAGCTTAAAAGTAGAAAAATTTGCTAAAATCCCCCAAAGTAGAAAGCTTTGTGTAAATCCCCAACTCTCTTTGATTTTTGACTTGAGAGTTGAAAACTGTATTTATGGCTTCTAAGTATCCTGTTGATCTGGTTCAAGCCCTGCAAAGCAATCACTGGTTGACTGGTTAGTGCTCTAAATGCTGTTACTTGGCACATTTGACTGAACTATGTTCAGTTCCTTTCATTTATAGTACAAAAGTGACTGCTGATGTTACTATTCAGACCCATTAATACAGGCATTGCATAACTGAACCGGCATGAAAATATCCTTTCCCCTTATTTTCTGTCCTATTACATAAAAAAGCTGATCACAATAAGGTTGTGTTCACAGCAGTTGAGACAAAACTACATTGCTCCTATTTAATTAGCAGAGTGTGTTTTCAGGTGACAGACGCCTCATTTCTTGTATCACTGCCATTATATTTTCCCCAACTGACTGAAATGTTTGTGTACAAATGCATCAGTCTGTTGCTTGCTATAAATTAAGTTCATGTAAATGTATAGTTCATCCAATAATTCACTCACCCCCATGTTGCTCCAAGTTTCTTTCTTCTGTGCAACACAAAAGAAGATTTTTAAAGGATGTGAAGGTTTTGCATCATATTGAATTCCATAGTATTTTTTATGCATACTACGGAAGTCAACGAGACTGAAATAAATTAAGACAAATTTATTTTTATTTTTTGGGGGGTGAACTATATCATTAAGACACATGAGAATATGGTCACTGGTCAAGTACTTCAAGCCATATATTGTTGTTAATCTTATATAAGCTCAGTTACATTTTTTGTTACTTTTTTTTTTTTTTTATCATGTTTCTATTCCTAAAATCCCAACACACAAGAAGATATTTTGATGAATGTTGGTAGCCACTAACCAAACAGTTGCTGATATCCATTGCCTTACGGTTTCTTTAACAGCATTTAAAAAAAATATATATTTTGTGTTTAACAGTCAAAAGCAATTTGGAACAACATGAGAGTGAGTAAATAATGACAGAATTTTCATTTTATGGTAGGCTGTACTTTAAGCATTTTTAAGCCTACTTTAAGCATATTTTGTTGCTAACTATGCCTACATCAAATCTTTCATATAAAATGACTAGTCTCGCTGCTAGTCACAAAAATCTAATGAAATATGCATTTCCAATGAGAAATAAGGTATTAACAGAATTATTCATCCATTTTCCTGTGGCTGAAGTCCAGCTTTGAGTTTGCAGATGATTGATCTGGAGATCATGAACATTCAGAGATGACGAGCGGCTTCAGCGTCTTCAGTGCATACAGCCTGAAGCTAACGCAACGGGCACCAGTCGATTCCAGTGTTAGTGAAAACAGAACAAAACAAGTCTCAGCAGATCATTCTTGAGTGATGCTTCAGAAAGCACAGGTCATGTCTTTAATATTTAATAGTGCTAATTATAAATGAGATGCACATACTGTATAGAAGTACAAAAAACCCACTCAATTAGTAAGAAAAACAGGGTAACAATGAGCCCTTGACGTGACTTCTTCTCTTTTTAAGTCTTGTTATAATCACCTTAGTGTTTCACATTTTTCTCGCAGCATGTGGCATGTTTTGTAACAGCATCACAATCGAGAGGTTTTTGTCCCTTTTCAGAACGTCACCTTGTGCAGGAGCGCCACAAGAACAACCGAAGCCCATTCCCAAACGCAGTGTCTTTGTGGAGACCATTACTGCTCTGTTTAATTTGATCATTTCAATGGTTAAAACAGCAGGGGCTGGGATTTGAATAGGCCAGATGCGCTGCATCGATCTCAGACAAGAAAAAAAGACACACCACGTCGTTTTGACAGTGGATAGACTCAATAAAGTCACCGCAGGGATATCAGCTGGGCTCCTGAGATGTGAGCATGCTGATTTCCTAAACTTAATCAACCCTAAGGTCATATTAATAGGGTTTCAAAAGAAAGTCAAAGATTGGAAAAGTAACATTGACAGCTTTATATTTAATTGCTTTACATTCAAGTGACATCAAAATTAAATGGGAATAATAATGATGATATGGCATTTACTTTCATGTTCCTGTGATAACAGCACAACTGTATGACTATGGACTGCAAAGTTTTGACAGTGACAACCACAATTAAAGGGATAGTTCACCCAAAAGAAAAAAATAAGATATCATTCTATACTTTTGTGGAAGATTGAAAAACATTTCCGTGGTTTTGTCCATTTATTGAGAGTCAATGGGGTCAAATTTAATGTTGTTAGACCCCGCAGACCTCCGAAATAACCTATTTTGTCTTCTTCAGATGAAAGAAAGTTAAACAGGTTTGGGAAGGTGTTTAAAAAATGACCAAATGTTAAATTTTTGGGTAAACTATCCCATTAAATGCAGGAGTGATCTTCTAAATTTTCGTTTGTTTGTTTTTTTAAACTTTCTGATGGTAAAGGGTTAGTTCAACCAAAAATGAAAATCACTATACTCACCTTAAAGCCATCCTAGGTGTCACATGAAACATTTTTTAATTGGATGGATGGACGCACTTTTTGGGGCTTCAAAATCTCAACCACCATTCACTGTTTTTTTTAATATAGGCCTAACTCCGATTGTATTCAGCTGAAAGAAGAAAGTCATATACAACTAGGACGGCTTGAGGATGAGTAAAGCATGGAGTAATATTAATTTTTGGGTGAACTATGACTTTAAGTATAAAAGGCAACAAATATCAATCATGATATTACAATAAATAAATAAATAAATCCAAAATTGGCTTTTAAACTTTTTTTTTTTATATATTACCTGGATAATATCTATTAAAATAGTCCTTGGACAATGTGTACTTATATTTAAACAATGTATAAACCTGAAATTAAAGTAACAATAATTATATAATTATAAGTATAATTAAAAATAAATACATACTAAAAGATGAAGGATTAAAATTGTTCACAAAACTATAAAAAGAAGTGAACGGTGCACACAAAACGCTCTAATGTGAAAGCAGCACAAGTTTAGAGAAGCCCTAAGGAAAGAGTCGCTTCTCAGACTGTCAACAAAGCCACTGCTGAGTCATAGTCTTACAAAATCTGCTTCATTACTCAATATTTATTGAGTTCTGGCAACTGGAGGTCTATAGGCCTCCATCCCCACGGGCAGCTTGTGCCGCAAGCATGCAGATCAGAGAATATTTCAGCCTGGCCGCATCTTCGGCTACTTTATGAGCTGGCGGGCAGAGTACGGATACCACTGACATCTTTAGCACATTCAGTAGACAAGTTGATTCATGCACACACATACGCTATCACTCAGTGGTGCGAATACACATGCAAAGAGTGTACGTAGAAAACAAAACAGATGACAACCCAGGGATGCTTGCAGACGGAGCTTTTAAGTGGCATTTGAAAATGGCAGCTTGTGTAATTTTTGTCAATCTCCTTCTCACAGGGACACAATGGGCCCAATCAAAGCACTCAATCCAGTCCGACCACCAGGCGAGCACTTACGGCTGTCAGTCACAGCACAGAACTGGAAACGGCGTTGGATGCTTCCATCGTAACGTTTTTACTTTCACAGCTCTGACGTGGACGAAATCTGCTTCCTGTGCTGATCAAATCTCCCAGATCATAATTAGCTTGCAGACAACTAAAATTAACCACGACGCGAGAACCTCAAGATTTGTCGAAAAGGCACGAAAACAGTTCAGAGCTGCTCAAAGAAAGTTAATAATTCGTGGCACAGTTGCACTCACTCCCACTTTAATAATATTTACACTTACGGCTTCTCTTGGAAGATGAAAGCGAATGCTCCGTCTGATTTCCATTTAAAGATTCAAATCCTCTTATGCTTAACGTGGGATGCCGCGTTGCATTATTGAGCAGCTCTGAAATTGCTGCAAAGTCTGGCCGGTTGTTTCCTGGGTATATCGACAGTTTTGATAATCTCATAAATGCAAAAAAATTCCACTTAGCGAGCATGAGATAGATGTGTCTCAAGGCCATGAATCCAATTAAACATCTTCACGTGGCAGAACGGTCAACGGTGTGATGACGCCGTTGGCTACATTACTGTCCGACCGACAACCTGCAATTAAGAAAAAAGCAAACGTGCACTGCTGCGGACCCGGTTCGGATGGGTCAAAGGAGTAATGAATTTTGAGGAGGCAATCAATTCGCGCTGTAAAATTCAGTTGGAGGAGCAACACTTTCACAGCATAACCAATTCATACATTAAACTAAAAAAAAGCTTAGGAAAAAAAAAACTTAGAATACATATTATGCATTTTCAAATATGGTAATAGCCACTGCTACTTCACAGATACCAAGCAAGTCTGTGAAAATTCATATGTGTTTTTGAGCTCGGTGGCGTGAAAGGAATTTCTCGAAAGTAGCTGTGGCCAGTTCCATGTCAAGTGTGAATGTGTTTTCATTACAACCCTATAATGTCTCAACGTTGAAATAGCCCACGCTCTGGTCACATACAAACATGCACTCGCTCTATGCAACCTCTCGAAGAAAACACATCCTCGTTTTCTAATGAGAATGACAGGAGCAGAATAAACCCATTAGTTGAAGTTTGTAAAAGCAAGTTGAGCAAAGCCTTTAATGCATTTATGTGCTTTGTTGTCTGTGTGGGTGAAAACCCTGCAGCGGTGACTATGAAGTCTAATCTTTTTTTCTTATAGTAGACAGTTTGAACCTACTTCTCATTTAGAGAGCAAACGCCGTGTGTTCGGTTGCACTGTCAGCCAGCAGCTCAGTGCGGAGAATCAATTATACTGGAGGGAAAGTTTTACAGGCTAATTTAATTAATGTTATTGCTATACTTAACATTGCTTGTGCATTATCAGCTGTTTCGTCGAGACTGTCGATTGTACGCTCTCTAACTCCAACTTCTCATTAAAGGTTATTGATGTGACTGTGTGACAAAGCAACAAGGATAATTCCAGTTTCTTCAGTGTAAAAACTGCATTTATGATGTAAAACGTACCATTCAAAAGGTTGGGGTCACTACGATTTTTTTAATAAATAAATAATATTTTTATTCAGCAAGGATACATTAATCAAAAATGACTAAAGAATTCTACATTGTAACAAATAATTTATCCTAATTATATATAATTACAATATAATTAGACATAATTAGATCAAATAATTGTTTTCTGTTTCAAATAAATGCTGTTCTTTTGAACTTTCTATTTCTCATAAAAAATTATAAAATTAAAATAATAAAATAATCACAGCTTCCACAAAAAATTCCATGTTCAATGTTGATAATATTAATCAGAATGAATTTCTGAAGGATCATGTGACACTGAAGACTGGAGCAATGACGCTTAAAATTCAGCTTTGCATCACAGAAATAAAATAAATGTTGACATGTATTCAAATAGAAAACAGATATTTCAAATTGTAATAATATTTCACAATATCATTGTTTTTTATTGCATTTTGATCAGTTAAAACCAGCATATTTGTTATTAAAACTTCCAATTTTTTAAACATTTATTTAAAAACTTTCAAGCAAGCCCAAACCTTGCTTTAAAATTACTTTTTATATATATTCATTCTGCTTCCTTACACTCAAATTCCAGTTGGAAATCTGCGTCCTGTTTACTCAGTTTAAATTCTATTCTAATTTAGAATAAAAAGGCACTGTAAGTTCAATATCGAATAAAGCACAAACCTGGGAGGACCAAAAAAAATCATGACACTGAAAAAAACTTGCTGGTAACGACGGCAGGACACAAGACTCAGAGCTGTGACTGTCCAGCTAAAGTCACACATATTCACAGCAACATCTCCACACAAAAACAAATCACTGTTGTTTCTACAGTCCTGGGCTGCCAAAAGTGGAGTTCATTCTCTTTGACAATACCTCCCTGAATCTCAAACAAATCTGTCATTCTGAAAACTCTCTGTTTTTTTCCCCTGCGTCTCCTCTCGACATCTCCTCACAGGGTGGGTGTCACGTCCGTCGATCTGTCTGCTTGTGAGAGTGAGTGTATAACTAAATGACCCGTGTGTCTGCAGTAGAGTGGATTGGCAGAAAGATCGTTGCTGTGGGCAGGGACCTGTCTGGAGATGCCTGAGTGCTGAACACTCGGTTCTGATTTGGTGTCAGGGCACATTGCGGTGCAGAGATGGGGTTCAGATTAGCAGTGACCCTCTACACTTATCTGGAATTCAGTACTTATTTCCTAGCCTGTGTTCAGATCAATGGCTTGATTATCATAAACATGTGGCCTACAATCAACCTGTTCTGTTTATAGGAGATACTATGAAACTGCAACTTTCCAAGATCCAACATATATTTTACATTTAAAGCAGTCAGACTATGATTTTAACAAAGTGGTTAAACAAAAACCTAAAATAATTCTAACTGCATTTACATTTTTTGCATCCAGGGTGGTGGTGACAAGCGTCTTTACTGGTCTTTTGAATCATTCATTGAATCAGCTTGTTTAACAACACTGAATCATTCAAGAACAAAACAAAGGACTTCACAAGCCAATCATTCCTAAACGTTTCTTTCAAAAATACTGAATAATTTAGGAATGAAAGTGACCGTCTTCATCAGTGAGTCATGTGAATGAGTCATTAACAACACATCATTCATCAGGAAGAAACAACAGATTTTTTTGTTTTTGTTTAAAAATCATTAAATGATTAAATATGTTTAAAAACAGACTCATTTAAAAACAACACAACTCTGTGTTGCACAACATTTGATGATGATATATATATATATATATATATATATATATATATATATATATATGTATGTACAGTGGCATGCGAAAGTTTGGGAACCCCTTGCCGAAACTGTGAAAATGTGGATAATTTTAACAAAATTAGAGAGATGATACTAAATGCATGTTATTTTTTATTTAGTACTGTCCTGAGTAAGATATTGTACATAAAAGATGTTTACATTTAGTCCTCTACACAAAAAATAAATGCTGAAATTATTAAAATAACCCCATTCAAAAGTTTGGGAACCCTTACTTCTTAATACTGTGTGTGGTTACCTGGATGATCCACGACTGTCTTTCGGTTTTGTGATGGTTGTGCATGAGTCCCCCAACAGTCACTGCTGAAAAGGGTACAAAAATGTAAAGATGCTGGAAAACAGAAGAATCTGCAGGACCTTAAATATTTTCCTGAAGAACAGTTCTCAGTTTAACTGTTCAGAACAAACAAGGGACTCATGCACAACCATCACAAAACAGAAAGACAGTCGAGGATCATCAGGTAACAGAACAAAGTATTAAAAGCTAAGGCTTCCCAAACTTTTGAACTGGGTTATTTTAATAACTCAGGACAGTACAAAAAAAAATTACATGCATTTAGTATGATCTCTCTTATTTTTTAAAAATGATTCACATTTTCACAGATTCTGCAAGGGTTTCCCAAACTTTCGCATGCCAGTGTATGCATATATGACAACGCCATTGTTTAATAAAATAAAAAGTACAATTATTCTTAAAAAAATTTAATTGAGTGCATAAGATATTATATATATACAATCATATACTCTTTTTAAATAGAAAAGACATTCCCATTTCAGAGGATAGAGCAATTGTGTTTGATTATTTCTTCCGTTCTCTAGCTTTGACGGTTCCTTCCACTCACGTAGAGTTTAATCACATGAGTTTGTTCATGCTAGTGAAACCACGCTGAACCAGAACACATGCAGTGATGCTTGTGAATCTGACAGCAATCGCAAGGCCCATCGTGTTTGCAAACCCCTTTTTAATTAATCTGTCACTGTAGATCCAGAAACATAAGACAATGTTCCTGGTCCCTTCGACCTCATCGACAACCTTCAGCACCACACACACAGAGACATTTGAGACATTATTCACTCATAATCCACTCATAAATCTATTTTATAATTTCAAAACACTAGCAATATAGAAGATCAATTTTCTTTTTTCTTTAAAGTCTGGTTCCATATGACTGATAGATCCACCTTCATTCCTTAAGTACCGCCACCCTATTTTCCACAGAAAGGTTGGCCTCAGTGCTGCCGGTCAGATACAACAGAGCTGTGGGAAACACTTTCACCTCGTCTCTGACATGTCTGTCCATCATCTCCGGTCTTGACCGCAGAACTCTCATTTAACTGGCTATTACTGATGGTGACCCGCGTTACCGCTGATGAGAAGGTGTGGGATTCAGAGCTCATTAATTCCTACAGGAAGGAGGAAATAATGAGGGGAATCAAGCCTGACTGCTACAGATAGGCACAATGTCATTTTTCCAGACCTCTCACTCAAACTTTATTTCAGAAAATGCTGTGGTTTTCCACATCACATGAAAGATACATCCTCGTGATGTCAAATGAAAAACACCCAGTTAGGTGAAATCCCACACATAAATATGAATGAATCTCACAACAACATGTCTAGCTCACATTCAAACAGGAGGGAAAGAAATATATATTTAGCCTTAAGAAAATACAGGACTATTAAAACTGTTTGCCCTAACCGCATCACTGAAATTACTGAAAATTAACACAGATGTTTTACTTTTAATAAAATTCCCATGAATCTTAAAGGTGATTCTCACTAATGTTGTACTTCTATTTTATTACTCTAAAAAATATTTAAAGCAATTTTTTTTAATGATTCATTTAACAATGAAACATGAAATTGATCAGAAGTGACAATAAAACACTGTTATAAAAAATATATTTCAAATAATTACGTTTTTTAACTTTCTAAATATATATTTTTTAATTTAGAAAATAAATATATATATATATAAATTTAAAAAATAATAATAATAATTAAGCAGCACAACTGTTTTCAGTATTTATGATAGTATATATTTCTTGAGCACCAAATCAACTTATCACAGTTATTATTAGATCAACATATAAGAATGATTTCTGGCATTACGGGAATAAAAGTATATTGAAATAAAAAAAAGTTTAAAATTTAATATTTTACAATATTCCTGTTTTCACTGTAATCCTCTTTTTTTCTTATAAAAAAATATAAATGCAGCCTTCCAAAATATTTAAAAACTGTTACTGAGCCCAAAAACTTTACAGTTTAATTAATATACGTTTAGAATGAGATTTTTTTGCATGACAGTTCCATTACAGATCATTTTTAGGGAAAAAAATCTTAATTGTAAGGAAAATAATGCAAAGAAACAATTAAAGAAAGGAGTTCTTTAAAGGAAGAAAAACTAAAAATATGCATACTTTTCTTCATAGGAAATGTCATTTCTTATTTCTTTCTTTTGGGGTGAAATGTGGCCAGGACGTATTCCTATCAGGTTTTGTGAGATTCTTCCATAAAAACCTGACCTTTTTCTTAAAACTAAATTTAAATGCATTCAGACTTCATGAAATATGTCGACCATGTTTATGGTGTGGGTTTGGAATTAACATATATCTTACAAGACATGCAATTATAGGAAAAAAAAGTATGGCATATTATGAATTGCATTTGGGTCTTTCCTGGTTTTTCCTCTGATTTTGCGTGCACACACACACACAACCCGAAAGCTGTCTCTTCCTCTTTGGCAGTAGGTGTTATCGTCTCAGAGCAAGGTGAGGTTCACAAAAGACATTCACCAGAGGTCACCTTTCCCACAATTCACTGGGGCCTTCTGAACCACAATCTGGCATGTCAACAACAGGGTGGCAGAATGGACTCCTGACAAGGGAGAGATTAAAAAACGAACAGGCCTAAATTAGAAAGAGAGAGAGCGAGAAAGAGAGCGAGAGAGGCTCAAATAAAAAGCTTCTATGTGTGATTGATTACAGTATTGCCACTCTACAAAAAAGTTTTGATGTACCAACTTTTATTTTCATGAGGTGTACGATAAAAAAAAGAAAAAGTTCTGCTTGTATTAAGTAACACATTTACGCAGACCACAAGCACAAGCAATATTGCCCTAAAATCTCAGGTAAATTGTTATCCTATTGCAAGAGAGTAGAGCTTATTTAATTTGTTAAGAATATCTGCATTTCCATTTGGCAGATGCATATATCCAAACCAACTACAACTTCATGTGTTAACCCGTGATCTTGGTGTTGCCAGCACTATGCTCTACTGTTTGATTAACAAGAAAGATAGATAATTGCTCTGTAAAACATTTAAATATGATGGTATAATGTACTTCAGATAAAACCTACTCCAAACAATATAATGTGGTAAAACAACAAGCCATACTGTATGAATCAGAGTTCATCGTGGCATGGCCATTGAAAAAAACATAGCACCTTTTAAACCTAACTGATAGTCTTACCTAAAAGTAAATGAGAGATAAAAAGAGAACTCATTTTTTTAAGAAATAATGCCATTTTAGCTTGCGTATACTAGTTTTTGAGCTCTTCTACAAGAGGAGTGCTGTATCAAGTGTGCTACGGAGCAAGTTTACCACATCAGCTGATTATGTGATGCAAACATCAAAATGTATTAGGATACATTTATACAATAACAATTGCATTTTGGAAAACATTTTCCATTGTTTCACATACAGAAACAAACTTGTCAAAATGGTCACTGCTCTCATGGATCCGTGAAAGTGACTGAAAACGCTGTACTACAGTATGCATACCAGGCCAGTAGCTGGCCAGTAATACTACTGAACACATACTGTAATACCTAGGTGCAACTGCGCATGACATCACTGCTTTCAACAAGTTGCATTTTCATAGTTCACACTGAGACAATAATGCTAGAATTTTTAAAACTTGCACTCTAAAAACCTGTTATCAGAAGTTTTCATTTTCAGCCCTCCGAAAATGCTTTTTTTCATTTAAATGAACACCCAAAACATAAAGCAAATTGTCCATTTTGGTGTTGTGTTAACGTACCCTTAGTTTTTTAGTTCATAACATGGTATTGTGCAAATGTAAGTCTTAATAATTAATTGATAATCTACTCCTGAAATTATAATTTATGTGAAAAGATATAAAAGATGTTGGTGTTCTGCTGCCTCTAGTATTACTGTATAGGTGTATTTTTGTTGTTTTGCAAAATGTAGAAGCATATTTTTTAATTAGGTTGTGTTGATTTTCACAGTATTTTTTTGTAAATACTTTGTTTACAGTGTACATTAATGCTCATATTAATTCTGGAAACTTAAATATCTTTCAAAATAGATTCAATGTATGACTAAACATTTACGTATGTAAACCTAGTCAATGAAACAAGAATATTAGAGGCAAATAGAGACATGTGCAGTACCAAACTTCATAAAACAAAACTGAATGGATGCTGGAGGGGGAGAGAAACACATGGCGAATTAACCCTGCAGCCTATGCCTGCCTAACGCCCCTGACCTGTATATCTCATACCGTCAGCCAAAGAGCCAATGAGGAACATCTGTTAGACTGTCAATCTCTTGTACCCCCCACCTCCCACAGACACAGCACAATCTCATCACAGGCAGCAACCTTCTTCTTCACGCCACTGGAAAGGTTGCCATGCTCACATGGTTAGCCAAGCAGCTGACATTTGTTAGTCTGTTTATGTGGAAATAGATAGTGGTATTACAACGAGGTGTGCTGCTCTCGGCCCATCTGCACCGGCACAGCTGCTGAGCCTCACAGAAAAACAAAAAAGGTAAAAAAAAAAAAATGGAAAGGAGAGGAAAGAAATAAATGTCACAAGATAAAAAGCCAGTTGGCATTGAAGGCCTTGCACTCCTGCCTGGGAGAGGATTTGGGAAACAAAGCCAGACGACCACAAAGAAAAAAAAATGTGTGCGTGTAAAATTCCCTGCTTTGTGTTTGTGGCTTGCCGCTGCATTCATATTTTTTTTCATGCACTCAATCTGTCGTCTCTGCATATGTGGCACCTGAACCTCTAAATTGGCCTGCTGAGGAATTGTCTCGACACATACCAACAACTGATTGACAGAATAGAAGCCAGCCATGGAGCTTGCCGTTTCCATCAACAAATAGAGCTAAAAAAATACAAACAGTCCCTTTGGGAGCTGCCATTCATTTCCCCCGGTGAAGACGTTTTGTGGTGTGCCGCGCGTTCAGCTTATCGCCCGCTCAGCCTGACTCTTATCTAAAATCAGTTCCTGCGGACAAATGGACAGAAAAGAGGGAAGTGACCACACAGAATTCAAACTCTATAACTTTCTCCGTATAACATCCAACCCTTCCACACCCTCTTGTATATGATGCCTTATCAAAAAGCCTTTCTGACACAGATAATCAGGGACAAACAATCATAACTAATCATTACACCAATCAATGTCAATAATATACCAAAGGCTACTTCAACAAATATTTGGACACCAAAGTCACACTTAAAAAATAACCTCATAGATTATGAGGGTTAAAAACTATATATATATATATATATATATATATATATATATAAATGCATTTTTTTTTTTTACGATTTCTAATAAGATGCACAGAATTGAACACCAAAAAAGTCCCCCCCCCCCCCCAAAAGTATCATCCAAGTGTCCAAAAAGACTAGATTTCCCTTGATACCTTCACATTTACACTAGCACAGCTAGACTCGGTTTGTAAATTTCTAAAAACAGCACTAACAGTCCTGCACAAGTGCATTATCATAAAAAATTTAATAATAAAATTAACTACAGAGATTAAAGATGTCAAAACCAGCAGCATGAAAGAGAGGAAGAGTATGAGCGGGGTTTCTGTGAAAAAGATCCGAAGCCAGCAAACCCAGGTCTTCAAATAAATCGGGCTCCTGCTGTGACTCCTGTACGTACACAAATGTGAATATTACAAACGTCATGTGAATTCTCCGCATTTGTGCTCTGAAAAACATGAAGCATATACCAAAGAAAAGAAAGAGAGCTTTGGGTTAGAGAGGGAGTGATCCAGAGATCAAAAACCCAACACAGGATGTTTATTTCTGAGAAGGGTCTGTGGCTCAGTGCAGACATGGTAAAAGCACGCTGAGATGTGCACTAGTCACAAGCTGTTTGCACTATTCAAGAGCATTCAAAGAAACCAAAGTAGTGCAATGCACTCTGGGAAGCAGATTTGCCTCCATTTTTAATTCCATTCATCAGAGATAAGGTTTTTTTTTTATTTTATTTTTTTTATAGAACATTCTGCATGAATGTTGTCTGTGGGTCATGACCATCTGGAGCACGATCCATGCACTCCGAATTACAACACGCACAATCACACCTGCATGTACTGTAAATAAATACACTCACATGCAAAAACATGTACACCTGTCCTACAACACCTTCTGATTTTAAAACTATGCATTTTCAAAATAAACAAGTCTGAATGGCTACTCCATTTTAAAGAGATACTCCACCCAGAAATAAAAAGATGATATTTTGTCAATAGAAGTCAATGTTATTTTGTGTTCAGCAGAGGTAAGAAAGTCATACATGTGTAAAATGAAACGAGAGTGAGTAACTGATGACAGAATTTTCATTTTTGAGGGGAGTATCCCTAAGAAAGCCTTAAATAATGGTTAAGCATGATGTCAACCAGAGAACAATTGGTTCACATGTTCATGCTTTCCAAAACTATGTGGTATACTAAACCCCTCTTAAAGTCACATTAAACAGAATGAGTGACATATCTTATCAAGTTTAATGGATCAAAAAAGAAAATAAAAAAATATGTAGGGCAGGGACTTGGCTCTTTCCACCAATTGTTGGAAAATGTAGAAGCACTGGAATATGAAGACATTTTGATTACTAAAAATAAGATAAAATAGGTAAAATAAATAAATCTGCATACAATAAAATGCATTTTGGAAAATAAATGTTTTTGAAAAAAATTGATACTTTTTAAAGCACTATTTAAAAATGGCTGGGGGTAATCTTTAAAAAATAAAAAAAAATAAGACACTAATATATATTTATGTTATTTAATTAATTGAGTGATAATTGTTTAAATTACTATAATAATTTATGCTTTTGACTCTTTTATCATTTTATAAAACTTTTTATTTTAGTAGAAACTTGTATCTGAATTGTAAATCATGCTTTTTACAGTCATTTTACAGTTTAATGTTACCATACACAATACCCCTACCCTGCTCATTTTATTTGTCTAAAAAAAATCTGAAGGTATCTTAAATTTAAGCATACAAATCTTGCAGATACCATGAATAACAATTTTTACGTTAGCAAAAAAATAAAAATAAAATAATAGTATCATAAATGTAGCTTCTTTAATGTAAAACATGTTTAAAAAAGGGCTGGTCCAGTTAATGTGAAGGCATATAAACTAATGCACATAAAATACAATTATCTCTCATTCTTCCATTAATTTTTCAACCAGTGGTCTGTCTCCCTGTCTGTCCTGTCCCTGATGTGACCAATTGAGCTGCCCTTGTGTCATGCACTTAACCTCCAGTTGCTCCGCGTGGACTGTTCCAGCAAACAGCATCTAGTGTAAAAGCATCTACACTTTCACATACGTGTAGACACGGATGAACTCACCCAAACACACCGCTGGTAATGGGGTAATGTGAAAGGCACGGAGGCGCAACGGAAAGCGGCCAGAACTTCCAGGAAAAATGGAATGTAATGATGAACTCCACCTGAAAGAACCTGAGAGCTGTCAATCAGCGGTCCCAGGGCATTGTGTGGGATTCTGACAGAAGCAAAGCCTGTGCTTAGTGGCCTGCAAACAGCCTGGAATGAGATCTCAGCCAATCTGATTGAATTATTCTGGTCTCATTCAGTCGGGCCGGTGCTTTGGGCTACAATACATCAGCATGATAAGAGGAGAGAAGAGAATTTACCTCCAAGAGTGCATGACAGGATGAAGAAAGAAAGAAAGAAAGAAAGAAAGAAAGAAAGAAAGAAAGAAAGAAAGAAAGAAAGAGTCCTATATTTACACTACTTCCAATATTTTTTTGGAAGAAATGTGTGCTTTTATTTAGCAAAAAGGAATTAAGTTGATCAAAAGTGACAATTATATATATAATTTAAAAATATATATTAACATTGATAATAATAATAATAATAATAATAATAATAATAATAATAAATTGTAGCATCAAATCAGCATATTAGAATCATTTTTACAATGCATTCAAATAGAAAATAGTTCACAATATTAACTTTTTTTTTCTGTATTTGTAAATGCAGCCTTGGGGGCTTTTTTGGTCAAAACCCCCGGCAGGACTGTAAAGTGATCATTAGGTCTGGTACACTGTGACTGTACTAAGTACACATGACTCTCACGTACTGAGAGACTTCCTGTCGTTAGCGAAAATAAACTGAGGAAATGAAGGCTGAAGCAACTGCCAGCAGTCGGTGAGAACAATCTTCCCCAGCAAATCAATTCACACATTAGTTTGCTTAAGGCATTCAATATAATCTCACACACTCAATTTAATCTTCATCAAATGGAGAAGTGATACACTGGATGCAGAAATGAAAACAAGTGAATTAATTCAGACCGATGAAAATGCAAAAACAAACGCATTCTGTGCCACCAATACACAGGCAGTGGCATTGAAGGTGATGTGAGTATTAAATATGCTTTTTAAATGGAAAAAGCTTTATTGCGGCAGATGCTGATCAGTAAATAATATCCAAATGATAAGAGAAGTTGGATTAGGTCTGCTGTGGGTTTAAGCACTCAAGCTAAGTAGAAACCAGACAGATGGCATTAAAGAGATGAGAGTAATACCGAAATATTGCATTTCCTGTTCACCTACTCAGGAATCAGCCCGATTGGTCCATTCTGTTCAGCACAAAGAGTGTATTATCGTGCACCGTCCTCTTTTGTTTGTGTGTGTGTGTTTTGAGTGGTTGCTTCAATTTATTCTTGTTAGCCACAACCCTAACTACCACAAAACACATTTCTAGAATGCAGAAAAATACAAAATGACTTGCATGTAACTTCAGTAGGGCAGGATTTGATTTTAGGCACCTGGATAATTTTCTGAAAAAGTCTCTCGTGCTCACACCAAGAGTGTATTTATTTGAGTAAAACATACAGTAAAATCAGAAATATTGTGAAATGTTATTGCAACTTGAACATAACTGTCTTCTCTCTTTTATATATATTTTTTCAAATGTAATTTATACTATTTATTTGATGATAAATGTGAGTTTTTTTAACAGCCATTACTACAGTCATTAGTGTCACATGATCATTCAGGAATCTTTGATGAATAGAAAATAAATAAACTGCACTTTAAATATATTTTTTTACATTTTAAATGACTTAATTGTCACTTTTGATCAGTGTATTGCATCCTTACACAATAAATGTTTTAATTTATTAATGGTTTCAAGTTGTTGTGAAAATTTTAATATTTGGTTAATACTATTTTCTGTCATAAAAAGAAAAAAAAACTAAAAAGTTATTCTTTTCTTGGACCACCAACCGAACAAATAGTTTCAGAAGAAGAAAATATTACATTTTGATTAAGAATGTGTGCAGTAAATCATGCACACTACAACCATGGCCAATTATCATGAAAGTAACTACATTTAATTATCATTTCATATGTTTTTAAAGGTAGATATGAAGAAGAGTTGGTGTACTTGATGCACACAATGGTGCATTCAGCTCATTTGAGACAGATTCTTTCAAAAGAAAGCCCATTTGCAACGACAAGGGCTTCATACATTATTTATATGTTTTCCTGCAGAAAGCCTACAGCCTATCCATGGATTAATGCATATGAATCACACATGTGTGCCAAAATCACTTACTAATTAGAGACTGAAATAGGTTTTCAGTCAGATTGTTTGAATGTGGATTGACTTTCCTAACTAAGCCTCTGATTCTCTTCGTTTGTGTATAGCTGCCTAATTGCAGTGACTCATTTCCATAAATACTTCAGAGTATTGATAGTAATTAGCTTTATCTGGTTCCTAATGAGTGTGCTTAGTTTGATCCTGGTAAGAGACATGCTGCCTGAATCAGATACAGAGGCATCCAGTACTGCATCCAGTCAGAGTTGGAAATCTGCTGAAACTCATGATTGTAAGAGAACGCTGAAGATTATAATGAGCTCCCAAAGACCTCTTAGAAGAAGACAGGAACCTCGGATGCTCAACTGACCCTTTAATTAAGTCTCATCTCTAAACATATGCACTGTAATTATTGAAATATGGTAAAGAATCACTGACAAAAAGAAAAAACTAATTTTTAACAACCTGGTGAAAACTTATCCTACTAGGGTTACACTTTGTTTCAATAGTCCACTTTAGACATGAGTAATTGCATCTACATGTCAAGAAACCCTCATTAATTAACAAATAACTCATTATGGTATTTGTAAACTTTTAGGTTAGGATTTGTAGAATAAGTTGACATATTTGCAAAAGTTTTAGCAGATATTAAGCAGACAGATTTTATAATTCTCTAACGACTGGTAGTTGACATGTGGTTGTAAAGTTACTTATTGCTAGTTAATAGACTGTCTAGTGTGGACTATCAAAATAAAGTCTTACCAAATGAGACTTGATTCATTTACATTTAGTCTTGGTTTGCTTTGCATTCACACTTATTTAAACCTAAAGATACAACACAAAAGGCATGAGGATACAGATGACCTCACTGGAAAGCTTTTATGCTGTAAATTTAGCAAACATCCCAAACTGCTGTGTGCTATGTTAAATGTGCTCGTCATTTGTGTGTACATTTGGTGGTATTTTTACCAGCTTCTAAAATATGTAAAGGAGTCAAAACTGTGCCAGGAACTCTTCAGTTGCACATATGGAGATCTGCTGTAAGGAGACAGTGCTTCTGACACCTGTTACATACTAATAGTAATGGGCAACGTAGCTCCTATGACAAGAAGAACCGTATACTTGAGCACTCTGTCCTGTTTAGGGTTGCATCTTGTGATAACATGTCCAGTTTTTGGTTCATTTAGGTGTCTATACCTGTGTTCATGCATAAGTTGAACCAAAAGGGGTTCAGATGGCAGCATTCACACTAATTTAAATGAACCACATTAACAGAGAAATTGCATCAGAGTTTGTTATAATCATACTAAATCTGCCAACACGCATTATAAGAGACTCATAATGTGATCTATTTCTAAGTCCACCAGAATATTCAACAAGAAAACAGTTGACAGTGGTTGCTTCTGGAAAAACTGCTAGCATACACATTTCAGGAGGTTTCCTGATGAAGACTGAAGGTCAAATTCATCTTAATGATAATGCATCTTTATATCTTATCATTATATGCAATCAGATTAACATTAGCTGGCATTAACTACTGCAGGATCTTGGAAAGGAAGCATTAGGATTCATAAAATCTTTTAATTATGATTAAACAAACATTTTTTTTTCCTTTGGAATTACATGCACTGGTGACTTCAGCCTGTAATGTATATTAAGAAAGTAATAAATCGGGTCCAGTTTTATTTCATGTTGACTTTGAAGGCAAAACTCAGCCAGCAAGCAGTCTGCGCAACTGTGGAAGAAAATTGTGGCCCAACAGGGCTGTTTTCAGAAAACATGAAAAAATGTGTGACTAAATAACTGGCTGAGTCCAAACAAGCATCAGGAATCATGTAGTGATTCAATGAGACATTTAGTTTCACATTGAAATCTGGCAGCACCTTAGGTGTATTCAGATTAAAATAAATTACAAGTCAATGACATATAATAATATCGGATATGCTGAAAAATACAAATCTGTGCCATGTATAATTGTTAAATCATATATTTATATGCAAAATTTTGGACCCCACTAAACGCCGATAGTCAAATGGTTGGCTATGCATGACTAGCCTTCACATAATAAACTAAAACACAAGGGCCAGATGGATGAACACATTTATAAACACGCTCTGGCGAACACATCTACAAACGTGCGGCGACATTTAAGCGATAATGTCATAAAGTTTCCTGTGAAGCTGTAATCACTTTACCCTTTAATGATCTGTTTTTGATTTAAAATGATGAGCTCGCAGAGTTTCTATGGAACTGGACCGTACAAATAATCTCATAAAACAGACGCAAATCGAGTTGATGGGTGGTTGTTACACTTTATAGCTGGAATTTATTCATTAGAGAGAAAGGAGGAAACAGCAGTGAAAGAGAAAAGGACACACGACTGAACACAGTAACATTTCACAGAGCCGAACCTCATTTCACAACATCAACGTCAACATGGGAAGAGAAAAATCAATAAGCAGGAGCGAGATGAGAGTCTCCACTGTCATTACAAAGACAGAGACAGATGCTGATCTACGAACAAACCCTGTACGCGCACGCCAGCAACACGCCTGCCATTTACGGATAGAAAAGGACAGATAGAAAGGTTAGTTAAACTGCAGTTTTTATCAGATCAATGCCATTTCCATTCAGACATTTAGAAAGATGATCTAAAATGCTATTGCCAGGTCTGTCATGCCTGGACGTGCGTTATCTTTTGTGTGTGAAACGGGCACATATGTGCATGCATACTATCTAATATAACACACACAGAATCTGACAAGCATAAAAATTGCATTGGATCCTTCCAGACTTTCTCCTGCAATTCTCAGAATCCAGTGTTAAAAATGAACATACAGCCCTATTCTTTTCAGACCAGCTCTCTGTCTTTCTGTTGCTCTCTATAGTATCTCCCAGCTTCCAATTCAATAGAGCTCAACAGTGGCCACCCATTTTTTCTAGCAGCCTTGGACGTGCAAGTATATTCCCCCACTCATTTTTCATTGGGGTTTTCAAACTACTCCTCAATAAAGAGTTCTAAGCCAGTATTTCCCGACCGGTTTTACCCTCACTGCACTGTAAGTAAGTCTTAAAAACCCTTTAATTGGCATCAAACCAGAAATGGATTCAGCATGTATTATACAAGATACTATAAATTTTTTCCAGTAATCAAGAAAAGGGAATACAGAACACAAAAATGGGCTTAAAGACATACTACACACAAAAATTGAAATTATTTCATCATTTATTCACCCTCATGCCGTCTGCGCTCTTCACAACATTCTGCCTTTTACATCAAACTTAAACTCTTTAAACAGCTAGCCAGAAGTAATGGTTTATAATATTAGTATTTACTATATAATATACAAACCTATTCTTTTGAATGAGAAGACATTGGTTCACTGGGGTCATATTACTGCTGTCTTCACTTGTTTGTGTTTTTTTAAATGTCTTCCTTGGAGGTCCCATAAACTTGCACACAAGGTCATTTTTCTGAATAAAACTTATCTAAAGAAATCCTTATACACCTGGGATGGCATCAGGGTGAAATTTTTTTTTTTTTCTTTTTTTTTTTTAGTATCTTTTTCACAAAAGGAAAAAAAAACTAAACTTTCCATCATATACATCCAGCTGGGAATCACTTTTCTAAGCCATTAACCGAACCAACAGCTTCAAGATGAATCACAACAATACAAAACTTAGTTTGAAGTTCTTTTTTGAGGAAATAAACTTTTGGAAACAATGGTGTAGTATAAACTACTGATTTGTAGTTACCGATCTTACAATTAAAAACAAAATGTAATTGCATCTAGTTAATTTGTCTTTTTAAAGCATATAAACATGCCAGATTGCATTTTTCACAGTGCTTCATGAAAACGTAGTCGCTGTCTAAATATTTTGGCGTGTTTTTCCAGTATCCATGATCTTATTGGATCTTGTAGGATTATGGGTAGCGAAGTTCTCTCTTACAAATTTGGCATATTGAAATCAGGCCTTGTCTTTCTGGAATATTCAATTCCGATCGGTCAATTGCGTCATCCAGCGATAGGATAATTTTGACCGATAATTTTGACCCACCTCTGCCTAAGGCAAAGGTGTATATTCCGCTCATTCGCAAGTAATCTCTCTCGCATCATGCCGTGGATTCGCACGATTCGTGCAATCTCAACTGGCTCCATCTTGTCTCAGTAATCAATTGAGGTGGAAAACTACCTCGGAGTAGTCTACCCAATAATAACGTAACAGTGTTGCAATGTTCGTCTTGTTACTCAAACCGATTTTTCTGTACAATGACATGGACTTTTTTTGTGGAAGCTTTTAAGATAACACACAGCTGTACGGATAAGATTAAAAATCTAACATCAAACAAATACATAATTCCTATTCATTTATTTGTGAGTTGCAAGGGATACTTAATCTTGAAGCTGGTTGGTATTAATGTTTATACGTTATTAATAAAATCTCTTTCTTAAAAGAGAACATTAATGGGATTTTTTACTTTCAGCTGAATAGCTGTGTGGCATGAACTCATATACACACACCACCACTTTCAAATATCAACTATTATTCAAGCATGAGAAAACCTGCACTGCATTAACCTGTAGATGAGTCACAATCAAGTACTTGTAGAAGTATTTATCTTTAATAAAATGAAAGGACGTTATACACAATACACAAGGATTCTTATTTTTATTTTTTTTGAAAAGGTGTTTTGTAGCAAACTTTAGGTGCTCACAAACTTGTGGCCATGAATGTACATTGAAAAACATTTATGATTGCCAGAGAAACTTTCAACAGCCCTTGACTATCCTGACATCCATGTCTCTGAATGCAATAGTTTAATCGAATGATGTAAACTCATGCTCCTTGACACAGCATGAAGCTGCTATTGCAGATTCTGCTTATCATTTCTGACTGTTATTGATTCAGGTAATACTGCGTTCAAAACAGTTTTCATAGCAGCCCTGGGACACATTTTATTGCTCAGAGGTTGCTCTTTCATGGCTCAGGTGATTTTTTTCAAGTTAGTTTCAGATGGTTCTCTTAAAATTCCTTAGGAGAAATAAGAAGAGACACAAATGAGATGAGATGAAGTGTTCAGATACAGTGATACACCAGAGATGTAAAATGAATGCGGATTACATCTCAAATTGTTTGCTTCTGGGTGAATTTGATGAGAAATGAGTTCACATTCATTTGATTGCACACTTTGCTATCTTGGCATATGAACAGAGTTTGAGATGTTGAGTGAAGAGGTGTATGAGATTAGAGGGTCTTTTTAGGACAAAAACCAAAGAAACAGGTTACTAAAAAAAATCTTTCTTTAATTTAATTGCATTCTAATAGAAACAACTGAAAGATTATCTTACTTTTGAGATCACAAGGTTTAAAAAAAAAGGGTAGCACTTTATTTTACAGTCCTGTTCCTCATGTACATACTATGTACTTATTATAGTAATTACAATAACTATGTAATAACTAGGTACTAACCCTGAACCTACCCCTAAACCTAACCCTACCCCATGTAGTTACCTTGTATTACCAGAACTTTCTTAGATAAATACACTGAAAGTACACTATAAGTACATGTTAGTACACGTACTGTAAAATAAAGTGCAACCAAAAAATGTTATTAAAAACTAATTTAAAGAGAACACAGGATATGTTTCTGTTATACTGTAGTTATTGCTTAATTGTAATTAAACCAAATGTGTATTTATGATTTAATACTTAATTGGAAAATGGTGAAAGATGTACTACAGTTGCTGGTAAATTTCACTAAAAACTGCAAGTAACATATAATTAAACATTAATTTAAAAAGTACTCCAATAATCAGTTTTATTTGTATAACTTTATTTTGTTTATTAATTTTGACAGAGTTGTGTTCTTAACAAACAACAGAAGTTATTTATCACTTATTATGGAGAACAAATTAATTTACACTTAGACTTAATGTGTGCAAAATGGCTGTATAAAATAGTACAAATATTTATCATTTCTTGGATTAATTGCTAAATGAACCTTTTAATCTCTAAATTGCATTCAGTTTCCATGGCGAAGGTTCACAGATGCTGGTTGTAAACATATGCTATAACTGCTACTTTCTATTTATGTGCATACAGTTTCCTTGAACAATCACCTCAGTGGTTTTCTTCTCATTTCATGTGGTTTCAAAACCAAATTTTCATCTCGACCTTTGTTAGTAAACCTTTTTTTCATACTGTCAGGTTAGTTTAATGTCTGAGTTGACCTAGAACCTTTTTTTAACAGCAAAGCAGTGGGTTCATATTTCAAGGTGAGACGTCTCATCAGCTCACATCATTCATCAGACGCTCCCGTCCACTTTCAGCGAACCCTCACGCTTCACTTCAAACCATCACGTCCTCTAGCAAACCCTGGGAAATCTTGTACGAGCACTGCGTTTGCTCTCTGAACACCTCAAAGCCACACACATGCAAATCAATTTTTCATCCCTCTATCCTGGTCTCTCCTCATGTGAAAGGAAGAGGAAATTGAGGTCACGCTCCATCAGAAACTGATCGGCCTTGGATGCTCCCATTGTGGCTGCTGGAGTAGAGGGAGCAGAACGGGAGAAAGATTGTCGGCTGCGGAGCGTGTTGGGGTCTGTCTCCTATAGAGTCTAAGCGGAGTTGATGCAACCCTGGAGAAACTAGAGTGACCTGTGGAGAGTGATCCCTTCTCGAGAAATCCAGTCTAATGACACTGAGCTTGACAATAAGATGATGTGACTCATAAAATGGAATGACATAGATACACTTACAGTGCTGGCTATCAATCCGGCCTCATGTTTGTCAAGAGGTGGGTGGCTCATGCAGGAAATGATACCACCATAGTTAACGTGGGCCACTGAATTGCCTGTCTACAAAATCAACCTTTAAAAAAAAAAAAAAAAAAAAACTTATTAAGAATAATAATGTGTTAGATAATGTTATGCAGTATTTTAATATTCTGTTAATAAAATGTATTAATTAAAATAAAATATTTCTTTTTTTGGTCAACTTTACATTAAATATTATACCATTGCAAATATATAATCATTTATTTATTCTCTTCTGTTGTTTTGGTATATCATTGGAATGAATGGGAATTACCAAATTTATCTATAATTAATATAAAAAAATAATAATAATAAATGCTAAAATTAAGTTTTAAGAATAAATAAAAAGTGTTTTTTCCCTTTAAAATTGATTTTATTTGAAGTGCTTGACAAACATAGTTACGTTACATTTGAGAAAATTACAAGACTAATAATATTATTTCAAATATGATGAGTTTTCTATTTTCTAACAAATTGTAATTACATTAATAGTATAATTAGTGATTATTAATTAAAATTTAATTAAACAATTAAAGAAAATAGATGGATAGATATGGTAATATTGTGCTGTAATTTATTCTGGCTTAAAAATAAATCATGGTATTGCAATAATTTTAGTTTTATGATTAATGTAAGGAAAAAATTATCATAGTATCACAGTAATTTCATTATTATATTAAAATAAAATTATACATTTAACATTGTATTAAAATCATTTAAATAAAAAATAATTGTATTATAATAATTTTACTAATTATTTACTGTAATACAGTAAGACCATCTCTATAATAAAGTAATGAGAATCACTCTTAAACACATATCCCGATGTATTTTGTTAATGAGAATATGCATGGGAAATGTGCTTAATTATATTAATAACAATATCACAATATAAACAAATCAAACTGATCCGAAAATAGGCTTCAAAGCCAAAACGTCTTATTTCTTTCTTTCGATTTCATAATGATTCCTGACCACCGTATCTTCGTGAGATTTACCCAGTTAGCATTTGATATCTCTGGCCCGAGCATACGGTTCCAGTAGGTCCAGGTGAAGTCCAGCTGATCGGGGCCTTGCCCAGCTGCTGCTGCCGTGAACCAGATGGAGGAGTAGCTGTGTATTCATCACTCATGGATATTTGAATGTAGTGTGTTACCCACTCTACCAGCATCTGTACCCCACAACCACCTGCTCACCAGTTTGGACCAGCGCAGGTTTCATTTTGTTTGGCCTTGAGTGTGATGAGGCAATACAATAAGCACTTCTGATGTTAACGGGCACCATTTATTAAGGCCTAAAAAGGATCCCAGCCTGTTATTTTTAATCTTTTAAGCAAGCAAATCTCTTCATCTTCCAAAGACTGACTACAATGCAAGCAAATACAGTAAAATACGAGCACAGGTTGTGAAGAAGCACTGAACCTAAGCTACTGAATGATTATGTAACCTACAGAAAGAGACAGTGAATGAATGTAAACAAACCTTTCACTGGGATGAATCTGAAAAAAACAACCTCTATATTGCAACAAAGAATTTGTTAGTTACAAGCTAGCAATTGTTCTAGTATCAGTGTATTCCAGTGGGCAGGTCTGGATCTGTTGCCTGGAATAACTCTGAGGAATGATTGATCCTCATCTCTCCCTAACATCTCTTGAAGGGCCATAGGAGCGAGTGGGAGGAGCCAAACTCTGCTCTAGTAATAAATGAGGGAGGATGATTACAGCCTTTACAGTTACAACACACACCGCAAGAATGAAATCGAGAGACAAAACCTCAGTGCAACAGCGAAGGTCAAGAAAAAGTGAAGGGAACAAAGGTAGCTAGAATATATGTGATGTACTCCTGCATTCTCTTTCAGTCATAACAACAACTCCCACCTTTATAGAAAGCCTTTTCCTTCAGTTCCTTTAAATAACTCTCACAAACACACTCAGACTGAGCAATGCGTTAGGATAGACGCCTCCCAGGAAAAAAGGGTGAGAGTTTAGCCTGTGCTGGGAGTAAATTACTAAATGTAGCCACAATGCTGCATTTGATATCTGACTTTCGCTCAGCTGCTTTCAATACTGCATATAGCTTTTTGGACGTACTTTGTAAAAATAAATAGAATATTATAGACAGACAGAAACAGAATATTATAAACTACTAAATTTGCTTTACACCCTACTATTAATTATATATATAATTAATGTATATTTCTACTACCATATTGACATGTTGGTCTAGTTTGAACCAAGATCTCAAACAAAGTATGAGAGCAAAAGTGTAGTAGTGCAACAGTACAAGAGTGTGACAGGCCAACTGTTTATCAGTACAAGGGTATGACAGTATGCGAGAGCGGCTTTGTCACAGTATAACTCTAATAGTTTAGGAGCTGTCTTAAAGTCGACAGCTCTTGTAGCTGATGGAGCGCAGCTCTCTGTGATGTTGACAAGCCGAGAGATCTGCACTTAATAGAGTTCTGAAAGGTGCTGGTCTGCCCTTAATAAATAACACACCGCCATATAAGATGACTGTGATTGTGTATGTGCAAAAAAGGTGTACAAAGAAAGGGGAGCAAGACAAACAAAGCCTCGCCTCACTGTAATGCTGGGGTTTCAATCATATGCATTAATGAAGATTTTATGCAGGGCTGGTATGATAAACAGAGAGGGATAAATATATTGGGAAAGCTTGTGCATCCCAAGCGAGACAAATAGTGGGGTAAAACGACATCAGTGGGATGCGTGACACGGTGCTGCTGAAATAGGCTGTGAAATTGATTCCATGAAGTGAATCATGATTTAATCTGCCACAGACAACAAGGTATACATATTTCCCAGTAAGGAATAAACATTAACGCTTATGGCATGCAACATATAAACACGCATTTTCAAGGCTGCACTTGTAGCCTACATGTGGGCACAAAATGTTTAGAACTTACTGCTGGAATTTACTCTTGAAATATTCTTATTGCTTTAAAGTACTTTTGCTCACAAAAGGCTTAACACATAAAGAAATAATTGCACTTTAGATAAAAATTTTAAAATGACACATACTGACGTGAGATGAAAACTCCAACCACAACAGTAGAATATACAGCCTAATATGGTCCAATTTTTCTTTAATAAACCTAATGTGGCCTAATATATAGGCCTATACATACATACATACATACATACATATATATATATATATCTATATATATATCAACCAGGGCCGGGTTTCCCAAAAGCTTCGTAAGCCTAAGGAGTTTGTAAAAACGAACCTACGCCTGATCTTAATATTACGGTCTGTTTCCCAAATGCACTTTAAAATCATCGTAGATCTACAAGTGCTCAGTAATCATTAAACCCTAGCTGCATCATAAGAAGACAGATTTATGTGGTCATCTGCAGGACAATTGGCAGATTAAACCTTTAACTTGATTCAAGCGCAATGTGATTATAATATAAGGATTTTATTGTGCTTTATTGCACACTTTATGACGCGTTTTATTAATTTAAAAATGTAATAATTAAAAAGGGCAGAAATATAGAAATACACATTTAAATTAGCCTAAATGACTGAAAAAAAAGAATAAAATAAGTAATTAAATGTTTCAAAGACTGAGGGAAAAAAATATGTCAATGAGTTGCTGAAGTGCACGAAAGCCAGCTATGTATTTGATCCGAAATAACGTCTCACTCTCTCTCTCTATACAGTGTATAAATAAATAAATTAAAATAATTTTATGCATTTAGCAGACGCTTTTATCCAAAGCGAATTACATTGCATTCAGGCTAACATTTTTTACCTAACATAATATATAAATATATAAAGTACATAAAGTATATTATATATTATTATTTAAAGTATAATATTATAGACTATAATATTGTATTGTGGCATAGTTATTATATCCAAGTTGTCTGTTTGGAATGCAGCATTAGGTTAACATCAATAAACGATAGTGTACTACAATTAAGAGCCATTCTATAATGTGACATTTCAGCACTTGATAAATGGACAGCGACTCCTAAGTAGCTTAAAGCACAGCTACGTGCAACTGTGTTTAAAGTGCATTGTTGGGAAACACACGTGAAACAATAACGAACGATTGCAAATTTACTCATAGAAAACACTCTTAAGCTCTAGGACCCGGCCCAGCTGAGAACAATGGGTGATATAGTTTGAAAAAAAAAGAATTTAATGTAAATAATAATATAATACTGTATAATAAATAATAGATCAAATAAAATAATATATTACCTGCTATATACAATATTTATATTTGTACATTACAAAATATCAAGGTATGTTTTAGACAGCATTTTTCACTAGATTAATTATATAATTTTCATTCCTAAATTTCCATTTTACATGAATTAAAACAAACCAGCATAACAATAAACAATAATAAGCAGTAGAATTATTTATTTACCAATATGTATAAAGCCACATGGAGACTAAACTGAAGACAAACAAATCATTAATTCAGAATACTGAATTTAGTAACTGAAACAGGGTAAATTTGAAACAAATGAAACAAATAGTTTGAACAAAATCAACTCTGTTTACTGTAAATCTACAGATGCTATAACATCCTCATAATAAACATAATTATATTATATTATATTATATTATATTATATTATATTATATTATATTATATTATATTATATTATATTGCACACCCATTTGGTAAAAATAACTTGTGAATAGGTTAATCGCTGACATCCATTTACAAAAACTTCCTCTTTACTGTAATGATACATCCTCACCAGTAAGTGTCAGGATGAAGTCCAAGACCGCTGTTGTATCAGCCAGAAAATCCCTTAATGCACCTTTAAATTTCATTTAGTTTTTGCTTTTAATTGCTGACTTCTCTCTGTAGCCCATGTGTGTATGGTCATTAAAAGAAATCAAATTAAAAAATGTCCCTATAGTGGGAACTATTTGAGAAATAATCCCAGCTGGACCGACTTGTCAGAGTAAAAAGTAAATGAGGTCTACAGAGCAAAAACTTAAATAGTAGCCAGACTTTCTGTGCCATCTCACCAATATGAATTAGTCTTTCGAATGTAATCATGAAATTAATGTGGTAAGGAAACCAGGCAATTAGTGCAAAGTCCAGTTTTAAAGTGCAAACTTGGACACACTTACTCTTAAATGTTTGTGGAGGACAGATGGATAATTTCCTGTCACGGTGCCCAAACAGGTCTTAAGCGAGCGCCAGAAGGACACATTCATATTACAGACTAGACTCAGAGCTGATTGGCTGAGGGAACAGAGTCTTCAGCAGCGAGTAAGTGACAGGATCAAACCACAGATCAGACCACACGCTTATTACACCGATGCCCCTTAGAGCCACATCTCTCAGTCCAGCCCATTAACCTGCTGTCAGCCTAAACGCATTGTAAAATAACTGTTTTCTGTGCTAGAATGAGATTGGAAGCCTCTGAGGCTGCGCTTTGAGTCCAGAAAAAAAGACAGAAGAAATAATCTGATAAATTCTATGATAAATTATTGCATTAATAATTAGTGAAATAGGCTGAGTACAGCTGAAATAAAATAACTAAAAAAGACTTACACCATGTTTCTTCAGAACCATCACTTGGGTCTTAAAACGAACAAACACAGACGAGCTAGTTTTCTACTAGTCAAAAAACAACAACAACTACATTCTTAATCTATTTTACAACTTTTATCAAAGAAGAAAACGATTTAATATTTTTGTAATCTTTTTCAATTAATAATTTAATGAGTGACAGAAAATATTAATTTAAAGCATTCTTGCTGAATGAAAATATTAATTAAATAAAACAACAACAACAACACAGTAGTGTATAAACTGAAACAGGATATTCAACAAGAAATTATTTCTTGGAAATTATTTATACATGGGAATTGATTGGATTATGAAAATTAGTTTTAAAGGTGTTTAAAAGGCAGGGGTTAAAAACAAAAGCCTGTTGTCATTCGGGGAGAAAATGATGAAGACAGATATGTATTAATAAGTTAAAGAGGGATAATTTTGATGTCATCTTGTCCTGAACTGTCCCTTCTGCTTTTGAAGCAAGATGCAAATTTATATAAATCTGATTGACATTAATAATCTCTGATCTGATACTCTCAGCGAGCTCCTTCTAATGATTGAAACTCAAAATCTCACTGAGGTTAACAAAACAATTTAACTGGAAAAGTTGGTGTACTGTAGCATATATCATTGAAGAGGTTGCGCTTAAGCACTGTATTATAACTCGAATGCTTTAACATAATTGGCTCTTAAAAGCTCTGTTAGATTGCCCTTGTTCTTCAGAAATGGCACTGATTGTTCAGAATATGATTATTTAATGAAGAATCCTCCCATTTATCAAATTTACAGCTCTGAAAAGGGAAACAGATTCATGCGAGCTTATAAAAGCCTAGTGCTCATCGCCAAGGGTGAGCTGTTTATCTGCTCAGGGTTACATGAGAGGTTAGAGTCCTTCAGAGGCAGATGCTTTTATCTAATTCTGCTTGTTATTAAGATATGACCATGCTAGGAAATAAGCTCATTATGAGTGAGTTTTTTGTTGATTAGAATATGAGTCTAGGAAAAAAATGAAGTCTTGTAGTCATTAGAATATCATTTAGAATTTTCACTGTTAATATGTCTGTGTTAAATGAGGCAACACTGTCAAAGAAGACACAGATGAAGTCTTATTTGTGTGCTTGACTTTTAAAAGTGAACATAAAATATAAATTTACTTTCATAATATATTAAAAGTCTCTTGTGCACAATTAATCCGATGGCAAAAATATAATTATAATAATAATTGTTTGAGGAATTGTTGCAATCTATACTTTCCATTTCATCTGATGACACCTACAGTAGGTCAATCAGGTGGAGTATAATCATTTTAACCAGTGTAAAATATGTACACTGGTTGATTATTGAATTATGTTTTAGAAACAAAATACCATATACGTTTTTCTACTTCAAAGAGTCATGTTTAATTCAACGTGTTACTTGCCATTTCTTTCTGTTTGTGGTGTTTACTAGTCATTTCTGAGTGAAAACAGCAATAAACGAAGGGCATGTTTCTACACTGGTTTTTCAGCTAAATACAGTAGCTATTAGGTACTATATTGTAATGAATGACATTATATAAATGTTCCCATTGTTAAGGAAATAATTTAATGCCATTTAAAGGTGCACACAGTAATCAATTTCCATAGACAAAAACTATAACTTTTTTCAGTGTTTCTACTTAAAAAAAAAAAAAAAGAATTAGCATTTATTTCAATGCATTACTTGCTGTTTATTTATTTATTTTTGTGGAATTTATCAGCAAATCCTAAATGTTAAATGTTTAAGACTTTTTTTTTCAGTGTATTGCTTTACAGAAGTAAAATGCATTGTTACCAAACATTATTTTAAACCTGTAAAACACAAATAAGATATTTTTAAAAAGTATTTTGTATTGTAGTGTGCAGAATGAAAGCTAATGGACTCCATTTGTTGAGAAACAGTGCTCCTCAAAATATCTTCTGTGTTCCACAGAAGAAATAGAGACAGACATACAGTGCTGTGAGAAAATAATAACAGAATGTCCATTTTGGAGTTAACTATGCATATAAAATAATCAATTAATAATCAATCTAGCAGTACAAAATTCTCAACTCTACTTAATCAAATCTATGCAGTTTCCATTCCAACGTTTCCTATGTCTTTAACACAGATCAGCTAAAGTCTAAATAAAAACAACATTTAACTTTTATAAAATTACTCATATACACTACCATTTAAAAGTGTGGGGTTAGTAATATATTTTAATGTTTTTGAAAGAAGTTTCTTGTGCTTATGCTTAAGGCTGCATTTATTTGATAAAAAAAACTACAGTTAAAACAGTCAATTACAATTAAAATGGCTGCTTTTTATTAGTATTTTAATATATCTTCTGTGTTTCAACATGAGTAACTGATGAGATAATTTTAATTTTGGACTGAACTAAAATAAGTCAAAGGTAATTGAAACAATTTAACAGAATCAAACCTCTTTGGTTTCCATCCTGACGTTCCCTATGTCACTAACATTTCCCTCTGTGACGGATCAGAGACTACAGTTCAAAGGGGTTTTAACTCTGATCCTTTACGTCCTGTTGCTTTGGCAGTGTGAGAATCTGAGACCAAGACATTCCTTCAAATTCTTCAGGGTACAAGAGCATCTGGCTGTAATGTCTGCAAGAAAACAACTGATATAAATAACAATGCCAATCTTAAACAGATCAGGAAATATAAATCAACTAACAAAACGTGCACCAAAAATTACAAAGTAGAAGGAAGTTAGCCAGCCAACACAAAGTCCAGCTCTACTCAGATGGCGGGCACATGTCCAGCGTAAACAGTCCTTTACTAACGGAAGGATGTTTTATTCATGAGTGCAAAGCCATCTCCACACATGAGCTATTATATTTCTCAACCCTCATTTATAGCTCTCATGTGCAACGCCCAGATAACAGGGGAAAATTGCCTGGAGGGCTGAGACGACACCGCAGGAAGTAACGCCGGCTATCATAACACCCAGCTGGAGGGATGACAGAGAAAGAGACATTTATCAACGCGGCTGAGGCACCTTTCAACACACGCCATGTACATCTCAATGCTGCGGCGCACCTTCACAATCACTACAGCAACTGACATTAAGACCGAATCTAAAGATATTCTGGTGGCTAACTGGAATAGGTGAAGCTTAAGATGCAAAAAACAAAGCACAACAGCAGTTATTGCCATGCCCACCCACCCACACGCACACCTTGCTGTGTCACTGATCACTGCTTGTAGGAACTGTGGGAAAGCATTAGCACAGAATGCTTTCAGTAAAATACAGTTTAGAAAGGAGAAAGTTAAAGGCATAGTTCACCCCAACAATGTTTACTCACCCTGATGTCTTTCCAAGCTTGTATGACTTATTTTCTTCTGTGGAATACAAGAGAAGATATATTTCGAGGAATAATTGAACTGTTTTTTGTCCATATCGGAGCCCATATGAAATGAGGGTGAGTGAATGGATTTTGATTCATTTTTGGGTGAACTATCCCTTTAAGCAGACAGATCTTAAAATAAGCTTTAGATGCTATAAAAGCTTCATCGTTGTACATAATAGATGGCATGAAAAGTTCTTATTTGCCGAGTGCTGAAATGCTATTTGTGAACCCATTCGCTGTCCATGGTGCTGAAAGGAAACAGCATGCTGGATCTCTTTTGAGATTGCAGTTTAACATGCTCATTACTCTTTCTTCTGAGACATATACATGTGTTTTTAAGCCTTTCATGTGATGTTGTTGATTCAATTTACCTGCAATTAAATGTTCACTGTTGGTCTGTAGACCCAAATATATTACGTGTGCACCAGAAATCATCCAAACCTCACAGTGACAACATTTGGCATCCAACACATGGTTACAATCTGAAATTGCTGAAGATTATATCTAAAATGCAGATAGTGGGACCTGCTTGCTTACCCAGGCATTTGGACAGTTATAAAGTAAATGACGTATGAGATGACTCTTTTAAATATATCATTATAAAATTCACATAAGGTGAGTGAGAGATCTACACAACGATAAAGGTATGATTTACAGGGGTTCCACTTAGTTTCACATTCACTTGCAATGTGATTATTATGCACAAGCACAACTACAGATGTATATTTGATTATAAACCTCACAGCCAAAGAATACATCATTCACAGATTAACATTTCAGAATCGCCTTGCTTTTATTGAAAACAAACATGTGCTGTAAGGTTTGATTTCTTGTCCTTATATACCTGCAAAGTAGAGTCTGTTCATCTTCGGTGAAAGCAAAGACGCACTGATTGATATTTTCCCCAAAGAAACAATTATTCCCTTCATAGACACCTTAATTTGCATCATCTACGTGAAAAATGAGCACATCCAAAAATCACTTCACCTTAAAATCATCTGCAAAAGGATAAGGCATTAAAAAATGAAAGAAAAACCAGCAAAAATAAACAAACGTGACAGCTAAGCTGCAAGAAAAGTTTCCATTAAAACGTCGCCAGGTCTGAAAATGACTTTCGGGTAAAGAAAAGACCAAAATAAAAGCAAATGCTTCGCTCGGTGACATCAAAATCACAAAACTCTCATGAACAATAGCGCAAAATACAAGCAAAGCATATCTACAGCAAAAGTCTATGGCAGAGAACAAAAAAGGGAAAAAGGGTTAAAAACAAATATCATCGTACATACGTAAAAATGGAACTGCCAAGGCCATTTAAAAACCAGTTGCATGATTTCACACGACTGCAAGCACGTACTTGGCCAGTGTCACTCAGTACTGAATAGCCCAGATAGGAATCACTGCATACTAAAAACTTGAGGTACGGATCGAAAAACGCCTCAAAACAACACTTTTTCAAATCTCAACGCTCAAACCCAAGCAAAAGGAGAGAGAGAAAAAATAAAAAAGAGCAAGTGAAAAGACAAAAAGGGTTACAAAAAGGCCTGGAAACGTACTCACCGAGTGGGAGTAAAATGTTGCGATAAAAATGCGTTATGGCACAAAACACAGTATGGCGAATGAAGCGCGTTCGTTCTCTCTCAGTCTGTGAGCCTCGCTGCTGTCACGTGACTGCTGCTGCCTTGAGCGGCGGGAAGAAGAGCTGACAGGAGACGCCGTTAGTTAGTCGTTATCATTCCACACTGAGAGCCTTCTGTGATTCTCCCGTTGTATTTTTTACCTTCTCTTTTAAGCTCGCGGAGCTCCCATGATGTCAGACTCAACGTAACGTCTAAAGAGAGCCTCTCAACGCCGTCTTTGTTGTTCTTGCTCTTCGTCTTTGTTTTGTGACGATAAACAAGTAATGTGAGGCGTGTGTATATGTATGTATGCATGTGTGTGCGCGCGCTTGCGTGAGAGAATACATCTTGGATAATGTCGTTAATAACGTCATGAAAGGCAGTTTTATTCCCATTGCAGTTTTTTTTTTCCACAGACGTTTATCTGATGCAAATAGCGTCGTGCAGCATCAGTACATTCCTCCCTTAATATTCATCACGTCAAAATGAAGGGGCAGCATTTTAAGCTAACTTAATTCACAGACTCTCCATTGCCGTGTTGTCTCGTCTTTTCTGTATAAAAGGACAAGAAGATAATTAAATCATAATGAAATGCATGCAACGTTTAAAAGATCCCAGATAATTGGCATTCAGGTGCCAAAAACAATTCCCTCATATGTAGCCTTAAAATAAAACTTTGTGGTAAAACGAAATCGATGCAAAATAGATAGATTATGCAAAATTCATTTGCATGACAGACTGAATGGGAAAAGTGCTAATCTTATACATTTTTTAAGAACAACAGCAAAATTATAGCCACAACAATATGGCACTTGTAAATATAGCTGCATTTTCCCCTCTGTGTCCCACTAGTTTTATTATTTTCATTCATTTTTAATTCACATTCTGTTTTATTATTAGCATTTAGCATTGTTATTTTTCTTTGGCTCACCACCCACTGGTTCAAATTCTAGCTAATTGGCAATTTGATGTCAAAAGCATGGCCTACATTGAGAGAGAAATATAGTGTTCTATAGCACTAACAGCGTTCAAATGCGCCTTTTAAGTGCGTTCAGATTAATATTTTGATGATGCTTGTGCTATAAGTATAACTTCTATACTTGTGGTCATCAATGTTGGGCAGCATCTAGTTACTAGTAACTTAGTTACTGTCATAATATTACTTTTTGCAGTAACTAGTAGTGTAACTGATTACTAATAAGATTTCAGTAATAATATTACAGTTACCATTCATAAAATAATTGAGTTACTTTTAATGCCTCAACCCCGCTAATTAAAATCCAACAATCAAATACTTCCTAGATTTATTTACACAATTTTCAGGACTTGCACATACATGTGATGTCCTCAGTGCAGCAGGTGAGCTTGGAATATGAAAAGCTTACATTCAGCAGATAGAAATGTTAAATTATTGATTTTGTCCGGGAAAAAAAGATGATCTGAACACTGTTGTGTAAGTTGTGGCTTTACCTTACAGTTTCAACTTCTGTGAGACGTGAAGAAAAAGTAATGCAACTAGTAGTGTAACTAATTACTGTTACAGGAAAGTAATGAGTAACAATATTACTTTTGAAAGTAGTAACTAGTAATGAGTTATATATTACATTCTTTGAGTAGCTAGCCCAACAATGGTGGGCATCCAATAGAATATGAGAGGAAATAACATTATGCTACTGTGAAGCATAACACTTCTATTTTCAGATGACAAATGGATTGATCAATAGTGTAATAATTAGTTTAATATTGAGAATAAATTTAGCAATGTGGGACATGGTCGACCACAACATCTCTACACACAGTGCTATGTTGAGGCTGAACAAACCATGCATAATACAGAGACTGTGATGGAGTTTGTAAGCTTATCATGCCTGACCAGGTAGAACATGGGAGACACACTGCAGAGAACATGCAGCTCAGGTTAAGGCTGATAGGTTGTTGCAGTGCTGTGCTTAGTTTTTTTTCTGAGTCTGAGTTGCCCTTGAGCATTTACTCTGATGGCACTGGTCCAAAAGCCTTTTTTAGAGGACCAAGCCAAGAAATACATGCACAGCCTTGGACTGTACAAATACATTCAGTGGTTTGATATTTTATTAACTCATGGCTATATGTGAGGCACTGATGACCACCCACAGCTCATTAACTTAATCTTCACTTTGCCAATAACCACAAGTGTCATCAGAGGCAGTAAGATGCGCAAATTGTTATGAGCCATATACCACTGTCAGATTCAATCACTAACGTACGTCCCTTCGAATCCTGGAGTCAACGGCAGGAAAACACACTGGCCAGAGCCGATGTTTATCATGCAAGGCATTATTGGCCTGCTCAAGAATTCCTCAGCAACCTCCACCTAGTGAAATATTAATCAATAAATATGTATGCATTATTTATCACCTGATTCAGAGCATTCAAGAAATCAGGCATCTTTCAGTGGTGTGTGTGCTAAAGGAAAATAGGAAAAATATAAATAGCAGGAAAGAGGGAAGCGCATTTTTTGTGCTTTGTGTGTACATTGTGTTCACTGACAGATCATACGTTATTGTATTTGCTCTGTTGGCTTTATTACAACGCTGCAGCCCAATCTCACGATTATTTGTTTTAAATCAAAGAATGACTGGATGAAACTGTGCAAATAATTGTAATCTTTTTGTAATGAAATTAATACAATGTCTGACACCACAACTAGAGTGCATGCTTCTTTTTCAGTTCATAAGAGCAGGCTTTATGCATCCTAATCTCTATTGTTCAGAGTCTTCAACCAGATGATGTTTGGCGCTTAGGAATATTTCTAGGCAATTATTGCAGAAATGCAATGATCTCAGCATATGCTTACGTAAGAGCGAGTTTTAGCACTTACACTCCGAGCTGCCAAAGAACACAGCGGGTGACACAGTGGCTCTTTGGTCAGCGGATTTTATTGTTTCATGGTACTTTGAGTTTATCACCGCATTTGAATTAGAAGAAATTTCTATAACGCAATTCTCTGCATGGCCAAAGCCCATTCGGTGGCCTGTCTGGAGTAGCCAGATGTTTTTCCTGCACTGATTTATATGCAATATGGGCTTTATTTCTTTTATTGCCACATAGGTGGATTCTTATTTTCTAGGTTGGTGCCTTTCAACACAGTGTTGGAGTCGTGCAACTGTTTACTATAGTTTGAGAACAGATTGATGATTCATTTTTAGAAATGTGTGCCTAGCACAAGCAGATGGCTTCTTCTCCATAGGGGTGTTTTTGTTTATTTTATTTTTTATCTTGCTTACCAAGTGTCTTTTTCTCACTTAAGGGAATACTTCATTTTTGTTGTCACTGTTGGCCCCATATTGCTCTCTTAAGAATAGTTCGCCCAAAAATGAAAATTTGCTGACATTTTACTCCCCCTCAGGCCATCCAAGATGTAGATGAGTTTGTTTCTTCATCCGAACAGATTTGGAGAAATTTAGCATTACATCACTTGATCACCAATGAATCCTCTGCAGTATATGGGTGCCGTCAGAATGAGAGTCCCAACAGCTGATAAAAACATAAAAATCCACACTACTCCAGTCCATCAATTAATGGTTTATGAAGTGAAAAGCTGTGTTTATAAGGCATCTTAACATTAAACAATGACCGAAAAATTACTTCATAATCTACTGTATAGTAGTACTTCCTTCAGTGAGAAAGTCCATCCCTTGATCTCTCTAATCAAAATCCACTGACATATTTGTTTTGAACTGTTTTTGCTTGTAAACAGTGCTTGATCTATGCATACTACCCTCCTGATTCTGACACGATGACTTCTTCACTGAAGACAGCAATATTATAGATACAGTAGATGACTTGTATTTTATAAGCAGTGGTTTGAATGTAAAAACATCTTAATGTTTCATTTCTGTCCTTACTAACATGCAGCTTTTCACTTTATAAGATGTTAAATGATGAACTGGAGTCATTTTTATCTGCTGTTTAGACTCTCATTCTGACGGCACCCATTCACTGCAGAGGAGCCACTGGTGAGCAAGTAATGTAATTCTAAATTTCTCCAAATCTGTTTTAATGAAGACACAAACTCATCTACATATACTAAATATCCATTTTTGATAAACTATCCTATATAGGAAAGGGTTCTCTGTAAAAAAAAAAAAAAAAAACCCTGTTTTTTGTGACAAGCATCACTTTTGTAAATCACTTTCAGAATCCAACCCTTTTTTACTGTTTTCTTTGTGGGTCCTGTGAATTCAGGCTGTTCACTGGTGGAGGACGATAAAGCACGTCCAGCTGACTTAGATGAGCAGCACAAAGTGTCACACATGTGACAAACGAGGGCTGCCATCGCATTCACCTCCCCCTCCACATGGCCTTGAGATCAGCGGGGTGATGTTTCCAGAGCTGACTACTATGTATTAAACATGGATGCCAGCAAACATGCTGCAGTGAAGAGAGAGGGCTTGGTCCTCTGTCTGTCTGAAGGTAAAAAGCATACGTATTAAATGTTAATAAACGACTGCAAAGACACAAGCCTGAAGGCATCTCCCCAGAGCAGAACCAGCATAGCCAATTATGTTCGCCAACTCAACCTGCACCATTGGACCATCATGGGAAATTACAATGACTTGACCCTTCGATTGTCATTTAACTTACACTTCCTTAATGGACTCATAAAATGTATCTTATCTGTTAATGGCCTATTAGTGCCATGAAATAGAAGCTCGAGGGAAAATGCGTCCGAAATGCATCAGGTAAAAAAAATATGTTGAAGTTTCTCCCACAGTTCAAATGGAGACATTTATTCCAAACAAAAACATATTTTGCCGGTCACTGATCTTAATGTAAAGACCACAATTTCCAATCAGTTTTAACCATCGGAAAATCACCAACTTACACATAACATTAGTTTATGTGAGTCAGTGTGTAGGGGAGTGCAGGTTTAAAAAAAGAGAGAGTAAAAATAAGACAAACAGTTATTATATAATCAACTAATATTAAATACAAATATTTAATTTCAAATATTTATTAAAAAATATAGAATAACATTTTCAATTGCGAGTCTAATGCAATAAAATATTTGCAATTAAATGTATTCATTATCACTATTATATTAACTATCCAACTATAATCCAACGATTTATCTATTTGTAAATACTTTCTTTTTGTGTGTGATTATTCACTGCACAACAGATATACAGTCTCAAATGTCAATTTTGTTGAATGTTTTTGGGTTGCAATAATTTTGGGTTGCAATAATCAATTCCAAGATCCTATTGGGACTGAAGCCATAATCTTTGGAAATGAAGAGTTTAGAGGATCTGGGATGTGTAGCTTGCCTCAGCATTGCTTTAATAAGTGTTACCTGGGGCAATCTAAACAAGTTACCTCTAAAAACAAGAGGACGGGGTTTGGCGAAATGTGGCTGCACTGAATGAATGATTTATAAAAGCTTACAAAAAAGAAAAAAACAGTACAAGCCGGTCTTAACACTCTTCTGAAGTTGGGTCTACTTGCAGTGCAGTGCAGCAATTGACTTGTCCCTCCCTAAACTTGCACCTTCGATGGCGTCAAGACAATTTGAACCTTCTGCAAGCAAATACTCATATTACAATCAAGACCTTCTCAGCCGGACAGCCCCTCCAGATGTCTGACACTTCACACCGCTCTCATACTGTTACACTTATGCACGCTTCTGCCGAACACCGTGCTTTGGCCCTGAGATTCGACTGAAAGACATCGTGCTCTTAAGTTTGTAAATTAGAGTGCTCTGGTTATGACAGTTTTCATCAGAGGCGTCACACTAAATTGCATGTGAAATGTGCTTGATGGTCTTCACTTTGCTCCTGGTGGAGATTATTCCACCCCAGTGGATTCTCTCTCTCTTGATCGACCCTCCAGTGCCTCTCTATTCTTTCTCCCTCTCTATCTTTGGTCTTCTCATTTTGCCAGTCTCTCCAGCTTTGCCTTTTTCTTTCTGACAGACGCCATTCTTTGCTCAAGGAAACAGGTGACCCGCTCTCTCATGGCTCTGCCAGTCAAACAGTGAAAGATGTGACTGATTTTTTTTTCCCCTGTAATAATTTTTTTATCATCATTAAATTATTTACAACAGTTCAATTCAACTGTTTAGATGTACAACAAATAGCTGATAGCTTAATTTAACAACATTATGAAAGATGCAGGATTTTTCTTCACTTTTGATATAAAAAAAAGATCACCAAAGAGCTGCTAAAACAAAAAGTTCTTACTGTGCTTACATGACCTTATTTAACCACGCAAAATTAGTGTAAGATCATCCATGTAAACATACTGAAATATTCAAACTGGGCATTCGTTTTGGATACAGCTTTGACATCAGTGATTGTTTGACTTGAATTAGTAACAAATGCCACGGCAGGGCTGAGAAATGCATTGCTCAATACTCTGTTGGCACATATCTGATGCGAGCCTTTCTTTGATGTGCATATTAGAGACCATGGGAGCAATGTTTCTCAGAGATTTGAGAAAATCGAGCTCCTAGCAAGCAGATGTGTTCACATTTCTAGTGGGAATCAAGCGAGACTCGTTCTCCGCTGACATTTACGCATAATATACAATTTATAGTAACTTTCACACGTTTAGTCTTTGCTGGAGATGTGTAGGTGTAATTAACTAATCAGTTGGTAGCTGCACTGCGCATATCCTGCCTCGTAAACCAATGAGATTGCTCTTTTAATTGAAAATAAACAATAAACGGCAGCTGCTGGTTTTAAAAGACACTCGGATGTTTAATTTTGAAGATTTGAATGCAGCTTGAAATCTAGTGGGACGATGCTGCAGTCCATTCAAAGTGGGATATTCCAACTTAATCCCTACGCCTTCCGAACATATAGACATTTCATTCTCTGACTCTCTGAGGATGATGTATAAAGACACGCATACGCCACTGTTGGCTTTGCAGGTGTTCTGTCATCAACAAAAGATGTCTCCTGGCAACCAAATTACTATGCACGTGTACGATTATCAACAAAGAGCTTCATTAACTGTGTGACTCCGCGTACGTTTGCTAAACAGATTTTGTTGTCATGTCACTTGCATTTCATTTGCGTGAAAGTGAATGTTTATCATTAACTGTGTGCATCTCTCTTGGTACAACCGTGTTTGCATGTATTTTTCTGCTTTTCTCTTTTGTTTCTTGGCCAGAACAACTGTTCTAACAATATTTTAATGAAACCCTGTGAAATCTAGTGAACTAAATGGAGCCATCTGGGTGTTTGAAATAATTTTTAATAACAATCACTCAAACATTGTTTTGGGGTAATTCTAAAGTGCCTCTCGTCTGGTACAAGTGCCTCTGGGCTTATTGGATTTCTGTTTTCTGTAATTGGCACAGTATTTTGGTTGCAACTCTCATAAAGGCATATACTGTAGGAATATCAGTACTATTGGTATGAGGTTTGTAACCAATCTCTCCATTGACAGACATGTCACATACTGATTAATGCTGGCACTAAAACATCTTTATACAAATCCAATTTGTGCAATTAAATACATGTTTCACGTCATTTCTGACTTTCAGAGTACATGCACCATGCTAAGGCAAACTGTAGTGATTAACTTGTATAGATGCTGCACGAAGCCAAGCCAGGCATTATCTAGGTCTTTTCGTCCAACTTCTTAAAAAACAAAGGCTGTTTCCCAAAAGCATAGAATGCCAAAGTGAATTACATTTACATGTATTCATTTAGTTGATGCTTTTACCAAAAGTGACTTACAATTGCTATATATGTCAGAGGTCGCACGCCTATGGAACAACTTGGGGTTAAGTGTCTTGCTCAGGGACACATCGGTGTCTCACAGTGGATTCGAACCCGGGTCTCACACCATTGTGCCTTATCCGCAGCGCCAGCACCACCCACCAATTTATTAAGTATATACTGTATATAAAAAAAAAAATGCTGGCATCAAAGGTCTTAATCTACAATCTACTCAAGCTAACAATGCTTTTGAGGTATTGCAGCCTAGACTAATAAAATTTTAGGCTAAAATAGTCACATTAAAACAAAATAAAGGAATAAAAAAAAATATATAATAATACTAAATAAAAAAATCTGCTTCAGTCTGAAATTGAACTTTTAGTCTGCATATACTGTAAATGCACTTACTGTTTTGTATTAATATGGTCTTCCAAACTAGAGTTGTTATAAAAAATAAAAATAAAAACGTAAAAATAAAACAAACATTGACATAAAATACGTATAAAAAATGTACCTTATTTTATTTCCGCTAGTTCAGCAACATTTCAGATTTTTGAATATCTTAATTTAAAGGTGGGGTAAGCGATTTGGCCGAGTACCAAAACAAACTTGTAGCCAATCAGCAGTAAGAGGCGTGTCTACTCATGATGTGGAGGATAGAGCCTTACACATACATTAGCCGTGCCCAGCAACAGAAAGACAGAGATGGTGAGCTAACAAAATAGGGGTGAGACCCTTTTGGGGTAGGGGCGTGCTTGTTTTGGTGATTTCAAATGTCAATATTGGCTACTAGAAATCACGTACCCCACCTTTAACTAATCCTGAAAAACAAAATAAAACTGTAATTAAAACAATAAAAACATATTTAAAAATCTAATAAAAACAATAATACTTAATCTCAGTGTTATTAAAATTACATTGTTTCAAACTTGTACTGTATAATCACCTGTCCATCATTTAAATTATCTTTTTTTCTTCTTCTTCTTTTAAATAAGCCACTGAACATTCAATTTATGCAGTTTAACTTCCCGGTTCATGCAAACTTTTATAGCAGCTCATGTAGGAGACTACATAAATATCATTCCCTTGAATGGACACTGGACATAGTTCATTATTAAAACCCCACGCATAGGTCTTTCCCATGATTCACTTGGCTGAGCTTATGAAAATGGCTTGTAGAGATGTAGAGACTCTCACAGAGATCTACTTTATGAATAAGCCTCTATATTATCAGAATGATTCCGGCTAAAGGGGACATGACTATTGAAGTATAGGAGCTTAGAGTTCAGCTAAACCTATTTCCTGAACAGATGAACAGGCTGCTCCATTTTTATTTTATTTTTTTGTTGGGCATTCAGGCTCGGCTGATTTGGTATCAACTTCAGTATACTTTTTCAAACGGATGGCGCACAGAAGCGCATCATCAAATCATCAAGCCTGCAGATTGGAAAGTGCATGTTAATTTCACTGAATAAATCATTCATGACGAGTTACGTGAGCTTTTGACCTCTGGTGTGTGAGAACATGTGGCAGGAGTTCTCCAGCAGGCAGCAGAATCCACCGCAGAGACATACAGAACAAAGCTGCGCATGATGGACAGGGGCTTTCAGAGTTTCCTCCATTCTGGAAAAAAGAGAAAGCAATCTGCAAATCTTTATACTGTAAGCTATCTGTGCTGAAAATCCAAGTTGTCAGAGCTGTTCTACATAATGCCAGTAATTTTCTTCTTTAACAGCCCATAAACAGTCGAATCAATCTCAATTAGCAGAGCTGCATCTTTTATTAGTTGGCACCGTCCATGAACAGGCTACAAATGTGGTTTAGAAACTCCTAAAGTACTGGTTTTGTTTCAGCAGAAGATTGATTAAAAGTGTCGCCTTGAGAAAATCTTGATTCTCGGGTCTGACTACATAATTTATATAAAAAATAAAAAATAAATAAATAAATAAATAAAAAAAAAAATAAAAAAAAAAAAATATATATATATATATATATATATATATATATATATATATATATATATATAATACATTTAATATTCTAATAATTTAATAGTTTTATAAAATAGTTTTATTTACTAAAACTTAATATAAAACAATATGATAAAGTATTATAATAATAATTTCTTATTTGGTTTATGGATTTAAATCCCCTTATAATAACAGGAAATATAATAAAATTCTCATAAAAACACATGGGACAGTAAAGCGTAGCATATATTCCCAGAGAACGTGTCAATTATACTGAAGGAGGATCCTTTAAATATCTTCATAGTGAGGAAAATCTCCACATCCAGAAGTCTTCAACACCTCATTTCTCAAGCTTAACACTCAAGAACTGAACTTAATGACTGTAAAGCAGAAATACTGAGACTGTGTGAATCGTTAAAAATTGAGTGAAAGATCCCTGTGAAACCCTACTATAAAAAGGCTCTGATTAATCTTTGGATACTGTGTGCTATAGTAATTAAAGGTTCTTGGTTCTCTGTAGCACCACTTCTCTTCTCATCAGGAACCATGTTTGGAGTTTCTCAGATGTTGCTCTTTAATAGCGGAGGATGAATGTTTCAACTTCATCTCAGATGGGTTTCCTAAAAATCTGTAGGAAAAAATTTAAATACACCATTGAGACAAATGATATACAGTACACTCTTAAAATGACCAACTGTTTCACCAACACCAGGGATTACGTTAAGTAACCCATTGTTTCATTTTTTGGTGAACAAGATTTTTTTTTTCATGCACTGGTCAATTTTAAGCATTTAAGAAAAAAAAATCACTTTTAACTGTTTATTTTATCAGACTTAAATCTATTTGCATCTGTAGATAATACATTTTGAAAGGACATATTTTCAAAATGAGTTTTTTTTCCCTCATGCACTGAGCAAGAAACGAGGGGAAAAGAGGGTTTTGTACACACACACACACACACACACACACACACACATATATATATATATATATGCCTGATTCTATACTGTACAACATTTTACTCCTAAAAAGCATGGTTAAAAATATATTTTCTGACTGCTGACAGTATTTCTGATTTCTGAAATGATAAAAAAGAGATATCCAAAATCCCTTCTGTAAAATCCTTTGACTCTAATATGTCAACAACATGTATTTTGAACCTGGCTTTATCCCATGTTTATTAATTTTATGCAAATGTGTGCATATTTGATTAGACAATGCCTCATTTGCATAATTTAACATTTCAACTTGTAATACAAAAAAATGGCTGCAATTCTTAATGTAATCAGTCAACAAGGGAGATATTGCGATATCCATTATTTAAAAATTCTTACCCTATTCACCTCGGCTGTCTTGCCTCGAAGCACACTGGCGCTCTTCTAAACAAAGAAAAGTTCTTCATTAGGCTACGATGGTCTTCGGGGTTCTAATTGGAGCGTTTGTGGATTCTGTCAGCAGGTCATTTCTGCTCTGTAGGGTGCGAGAGGCAGGTGGGATGGGGGAGGTTGGGTGTGATGGTTTGGTCATGTATCTTTGCAAATTTCTCCACTCAGTGTCAGTGGGCTGTAAACGATGCCAGCACGCATTTCATCCCATAAATATTTATCACATGGAGCAAGAGAGAAACCGAATGGGGGGAAAAAAGTAAAGAGGAAAGAGATAAAGTGATGAGGATTCTGCTGGAAGAGTCCTACAGAGTGAATGCTGTTAGTTTGTCATGCTCGGGTGGGCCGGGTCCCTGTAATTACTGTGTACGCTCAGCAGCGCTCGGAGAGAGATGAACCGGCCACAGCCAGATGGCTGCAGACATCAGGGGGCCGCAGGATTCCACACACTCTTCTCTCACACATGGTCCGGCATTATCCAAAACAAATTGGACTGGGCATTATGGTGTTTCAATTAGGAAACCAAATACTAGACTTTCTTCTAAAGATCATCACAGCTAATATTGTTTTACTTGAGCGTTTCCCACCAGTTCTACGGACAATAAGGACTCGGACTTATCTTGATCAAGATATTTGGAGATTGGCTGTGAATGGATACGGATGTGCCGAACTCTTAAATGATTTGTCTGGAATAACAGCGAGCGCTGAGTCAGTCTCTGGGGTTCAGTAAAATACACATTCTATTTATAAAGCGGTAAACACTCCACACATCCAACAGCCCCGACAGAGTTCAGACAGTAACAGCCTCACATGTCAAATTAATTGAGCTGGTATACTGAGACACATTGTGGGTGGTGGACTATGTTTACATCAGCTACAACTCATGTCTGTATGCTTAAATGTCTGGAATATGAAGACACGTAAAAATACTAAAAGAAACCAGCACTTTAAAATGATGAGAAAGTTGATTTAAATTGAGAAAAAAAAAAAAAAATAATAATATATATATATATATATATATATATATATATATATATATATATATATATATATATATATATATATATATATATATATATATATATATATATCTGTGTGTGTTTGTGTGTGTGTGTATGTTAATAATATTTATATAATTATGATTTATTTAAAAGAATAATAATTTAATATAAATATAAATGTACACACAACATAACATTTTTTATTTTATATTTAAATATACCATAGTTGCCATATATATACATATTTGACCCTGGGCCACAAAACCAGTAGAATATTTTTTTTTTTTTTTTTTTTTTTTTTTTTTAAGATTTAGTTTTGATATATTTATG